>NC_083800.1:12480704-12765797 GCF_015708825.2 Lethenteron reissneri
CCTTGCCAATGAAGGGTCTCCTTGATTTCAAGAGGACACTCTGCACCTGGGTCTGAAACGCCCAAGTTCACCTACCTCATCCTTTCAACGGCATGTGGGGACGGGCATCGTCGTCTTGGCACAGTAGATTCTCCTGAACCGGGAGAAGCTGCGAGGGGCCCATTCTCAGTTGCAGAATATCCGAGATCCAGTGCTGCCTGGCCCAACATGGGGCAATCGGCAGCACCCTCGGCAGGACGGACCAAGGAGGGAACGCGTACAGGCCTCACCCAGTCCAGGGGATCGTTGACGTATCTGTCGCGACGGGACACTAGACGGCGAAAACCCGTGCAGAACCGTGGCAACTGACGAATGGTCTCCGACACAGAGAGGTCCAACTCAAGTTGTTGGATCCCTATCCCCCCCCCCTCCCCGACTTAATCGCGTCCGCAACCACGTCATCTGCCCCTGCCAGATGACGTGCCTTTAGGGATAGGTGTTGCAACTCCACCCAGCACAAGAGGTTCCAAGCCTCCGCAGTGACCGTGGACTCTGTGCACACGCTGACGTTTTCCCGTCTTTGGGTGTCACGTAACGCGACCCGCACAGCAACGTGCCGCGCGCTTCACAAGACTTGCCCCCCGCTCAAACCAGTGGGCGGCATGCATGGTACGTGAATGATTGTCTGCATGCCGATTGATAATTGGTTCTTTACCCTTCTATCTGGCAACAAAACTGACACCTTTTTTGCAAGGAGTCATGTTTGCATAGACCGCAATACCTGCAGTCATAAATACAAACAAAAGACATAACTCTGATAATGTGCACTGTCCTTGAAGTTGATTGGTCCACACCCGAGACAGCTTTCCTTCGAGCCTAGTCTCATATGGGTTGGACCAGATGACGCCAAAAGGCGCACAACTCAAGGACAATGCACCATCAGAGTATGAGAGCTCGGGGCAAGCATCTACACTATGGGGACCTCATTTGCCAGTAAAAATATGATAATTGGTTCTTTACCCTTCTATCTGGCAACAAAACTGACACCTTTTTGCAAGGAGTCATGTTTGCATAGACCGCAATACCTGCAGTCATAATACAAACAAAAGAACATAACTCTGATAATGTGCACTGTCCTTGAAGTTGATTGGTCCACACCCGAGACAGCTTTCCTTCGAGCCTAGTCTCATATGGGTTGGACCAGATGACGCCAAAAGGCGTCTTTTGGCGTCATCTGGTCCAACCCATATGAGACTAGGCTCGAAGGAAAGCTGTCTCGGGTGTGGACCAATCAACTTCAGGGACAGTGCACATTATCAGAGTTATGTCTTTTGTTTGTATTTATGACTGCAGGTATTGCGGTCTATGCAAACATGACTCCTTGCAAAAAAGGTGTCAGTTTTGTTGCCAGATAGAAGGGTAAAGAACCAATTATCATATTTTTACTGGCAAATGAGGTCCCCATAGTGCATGCCGATTCTTTTGTATTGTCTGCATTTTGTTTTATTGTCTGCATATTGACTTTGCACCTCCGATTAGCACGGCCAGCTACTTACGGTGTGAAAGAAGTTCAACATACATTGCAACCACTATATGATTGCGTCTATGGGACCCTTTTTGCCTGTTATTCTTTTCACCATCTTGATCCTGGCTAAAAAGGTCCCATAGATAGAACTGCTCCAACCGAGCTATTAATGCCTTGAAAACTGCATTGCCTTCGTGCCGTTCGCATTTTGGCGTTCTCTGATCCGACACGGGTGAGACAAGCCCATGAAGAAGGCTGTCTCTGGTGTAGGCCAATCAGTTTCAAAGACAATGCCCATCTATTATCAGAGCATGTTTGTTTGCATATTTTTGTATGTGTGGTTAATGCAAACATGATGGCTTGCAATAAGTGTCTATTTGGTGTTTGAATATTTTAACACCTGTATTCTTGCCAGAAATGGTAAAGCCTATTATTTTTTTCCGTATATAATTGCATTTCAACGTAACTTCTTGTATTCCATTTCGATCTTGTCATGAGAAAAAATGAACTGAAATACACACAGCACACCAGGTGAGGCTTAACGCCCAACGCACCGTTGGGATGAAGAAGCGCAGGAAATGAGGCGGCTTTTGTTTGTTTGTAGAAGTGACAGACATTACACTTCCAGAATATTTGGGAATTAAAACGATTGGGCTATGATGTACCAAAAACATATCCCCAATGCTGCACATTCATTCCATATTATGAATATCAAGGGAATGCCAACGGATGCATCAAACACAGCGAAAGATTACGAGTTTGGAGATTAAAGTACCGCACTAACATTTGTTCACATGAAATGCAACAGTGGTATTGTTTATCTTTGAATTTAATACACAAATGATGAAAGATGCAATAGAATCTGGATAAACGTGTCGCTTTCAACTCTTGAGCATATTTTTAGCCATGTCAAATGCTTCATGCGCCAATCATCATAGTGTTAAACAACATACCGCTGGCTTGCCACAGTTGTTTAAATTCTCATGAGAATCACCAGCTGTGACATCCGTGCATGTGTTCTATAGGTGTGGCTGTTAAATCAATCGCGAGGGTGTTCAACTTGTGTTGAAGCGAGCGTGCACATGCCTGGCGAGGGAATTAGGATGCTTGTACACAATGTCTCGTGAGATATGGTCTTAAAATAACTTGAGGACAATCAAATAAACAAAAGACTTCAACCTGGCGATAGGTCATACAGCATCATTATGCAGCCGGACTTCATCAAGCAGGGTTTAACATTTTGTCGCAGGTCGGCTAATTAAAAGAAACATCTAAAATGTAAATGAAAAGCAAAACGTTGTAAACATAACAGAATGTATGTATATATACACACTTTGGATTGTTACGTAATATATCGTACATAAATAAGACCCACTATCCAGACGGAAGGAATCTCGTGCATCATGAACAACCTGTCCCAACAGCAGAGGTCACTGGCTTTGACCTCCATCCAAGACAGCGGACAATACTCAGACTCCACACGGAGGGACAGGACACAGTAGGGGGGGATGCATGACGCAGTGGGCCCCCCGGCTTCACGAGCGGACGACGAGGGATGTGACCTCCAAGTGCGACTGTGGCCCCCGAGTCCCGGAGCGTGGAACTTATCACATCGACCGGCCCCTGCACTGAGATAGGTTGCGGGAGGCGCTTCATTTCCCCGGTCAGCATCTAAGGAAGCCACCGAGCATAAATCGCCAAAACTCGACGTGTCCCATTGTAATATTCTCCCTTCATATGAAAGATAACAAAATGCACTCAAATGCATAAGAGTGTGTAGAATGCGTAAACTATGCCCTGTATTTAAAGTGTATTACATTTACTTGTAGAGGATGGTGGGGGTAGGGGGGGGCAATTGGGGAGGGGGAGGAGAGCCACTAACTGGGGGTATGAATACAGCACTGTGCAGCACACATACCGTGTCTACATTGTCTGCACGCGAAGACACGTGCTAATGTATTTAAATATTACATATATACACCCACATACTGTATAGAGTAGGACACATGTGTGTACGTAATAAACACCTACACAAGTACTATATATGTGTATTCCTGCTGATTTTAGAGTGCTTTTGATTGAAAATTGTGGCCCATCGGACTTTGTCAGCTCGGTGGACGAGGACTCACCCCATTAATCCGGCTCGCCAGAGAGTTTGTACTTTCCTCATGGAGACCCAATCCTGGGCGAGGCCCTCTCCAGTACACATGGGTCGCGTGGGTTTTATGGCAATACTGCGGGTTTGTTAATAAGGCAGGCAAGTGCAGTCGTTGGGAGCATTGCAGCATTATGGCACAGCAATGGATTTCCCTGCACTGCCCCTCTACCGACAACGTAGCCCTGCAGGAGCTTACAACACCTCATTTAAGCATGACGGTCGCCCATATCCAAGCACTTATCCAGGCTCAAGATCCTGCTTAACTTACGAGAGCCGACAAGATCGGGTGTAATCTGGGTGACCTGGTCAAAGGTGCCCGTATGTAGGGAGCAGTTTTTCACATCTTCAATATGCTTGAAAAACTTTACAAATTTGGGTGAAGCAAAACTATCATGTATGAGATCAAGTTCATACAACTCTGGGCGCCACGGTGGCGAGATGTTAATTACCTCGCCTGGTATACAGGAGGTCGTGGGTTCGATCCTGACGCCTGCTGTATATTTAGAGTTTGCATGTTCTCCCCATGGTCGCGTGGATTTTTCTCCAGCTCCACCAGTTTTTCCCTCCACATTTAGAAAAATGCGATCAGAGTATTTGGCTACAATACATTTCCACGTGATAATCCACTTCGTTGAGCTATCGTTTGCGGCCAGGGACGCTTTTGAAAAAGAGCCATATAACTCAGTTGGGCTTACTTGGTAAACTAAAAATAGTTGACATTATAGTTTTAGATGGCCCACTTTGTAAATTGCCCGGATATCCGTGGGAACTGAACTCTAAAATACTGTACACGTAAACTCGTCCAGCACAATGAGTACTGAACTATCCAGTCACCTGTTGAGGAAATGCAAAGTAAAGGAAAGACGTGAGCTTTTCACTACATAATGAAATTCAAAAACACAACAACAAAAACGAGGGAAAGACGTCAAAAACGAAAAAGGAAAAATGGTGAGATGCGTTCTCAAGTGTGAGAGGATGTTTGAGAACAGTAAAGTGTTTCAAGGAGTCATTGTGAAATTATGAAAATCATAAAATGACCAAAGAGGAAGCAAACACACGGTAACGTCAAACATGTTTGCATTTAAGGAACGAGACAGGGCGATAGCTTGACTAATAAAAGGGTCGTTCCATTGGAATCTATAGAGGCCGATGCACCTACAAAAGCAGCACAACCTATCCGATGACGACAGGGAAGTTTCCAACATCACACGCTCACAGCCGGAGGAGGAGGGGGGGAAGAGCTCAATGACAACTTGAAGCCAAAAAGGTTATGGTGGACTCAGAATAAGAATCTTCATTTATCCTGGATGAATCCGATGGGCTTTGTTTGAATCTTTTTTTCACAGATGTCCAGTAGGGACAGGTAAGAAAGTTACAAACAATTGAACACGTAGGCTTTCGCAACAAATATTATCCATATTAAAGGGGTTTATTTGGGTTAGATCGTGTAAATGTGTCGCGTTAAACCCGCCACCACCCGACATGGCCAATTAGTACAAAAACGATAGAAAAAGTATAGGAAAGGAAAACAAATCACTAAAAATGTAGGTGAACTAAAACGAAACTGTTTATTATACCAGGTAAAGACCACGGCTCTTCCCTTCTTATTCAGAAGCGACCTGGCCACAAATGATAGCTCAACGAAGTGGGTCGTCAGGGAGAACAAGAAATTGCAACACACCCAACCGGTAGAGAGATGAGTCGCCTCCTAATTCACTTTGCAAAAGTAAAAACAACTTATCCATAGCCGCTGTGTCAGTAAACACAGCCACAAAAAGAAAACTGAGCAGATTCGCACACAGACGAGCCAATTCCCTTTACTTTAACACATCAGCTGCGCACAAACATCACACAGGCCAATCGTGAAGAAATATATTCTGCCGTCTCTCACGTACAATCCGTCAACTAGATAATTGAATAAAAAACATTAAACATGTGCGTATTATTACACCCACCACAGCCGCCTCTCGTTTTAATTTAAAGTTGTTTTAACAGAGCTACAATGAAGTCGTCATTAAATTTATTAGAAACCAACCAGAGCCATAAATGTGGAAAATAAGAAATATATATATCACTGTCCAAATGTGGAATTTTACATACCACTAAGACAATCCCGTAAAGATGCACAAACATTCAAAGATAAAAAAAAACTATTTTGAAAACCAAAGATATACGTGTAACCTAACAACTGCAGACAATTGTCCTATATAGACAATAAGGTGGTACAAAATGGTCAGCTAATTTCTGAGGACCACAAAGCTTTGAATCTCAACACAAATTAGCACACGCAAGACAGGCATCTCCTCCTTAGCCAAATCAAACTGTTGAGGAATACACGCTTTGTGAGCCCTCGTCCGAACTTGCATCAACTACAACAGGGGTGTGGAAGCCTTCCATACCAAGGGGCTAAACAGGGACTCTTGCAAAAACAGCCCAGACAAATAGTCGATCGCACCAATGAAGCCAAGTGACAATTGTAATCAATTACTTGTTTTTGTGGTCGATTAAAATAGTTGCCCGCAACATTGTTCTGCTGGCGGCCCTGAAATCTTACCTCCTGAAGGCAGGAAACCCCTTAGAAGCCACTCCCCCAAGCATTGCGGAATCCGTTGACATCACCTCCCATTGAGCTCACGTGGGAAGAGAGACTTTATTTTTCCAACTATTAACATGTTTTCCGATTGAGTAATCGAACAGAGAAATCAGGGGTAATTGATTAATTAAATAATTGGATAGCCTTGGTCTACTACTTCATTGCACTTTTCTTGAGCCATAAATTTAGTTGACATGGAACTTTAATCGCACTAGGAATGTATGCATTGACTGTAAGTTAAGACGTACTTTAAAGACAAGAGATGAATGGGCCTGCTAAAATTAGCCATAAGCGATGTTGCCAGGTCTAAAGTATTGCCCTTTAGTACCCGATTCCCACTGCAAAGTTGTTTGCAGTGACAGATTAATATTGTTTGTTTCAAAGCGGTAGAACCTTTGTGGCCAAGGGGCAATGTGAAATTAAGTCGAAGGCTGGATTCCCTCCGCCTTGAACTCCAAAATGGTTGGTGGCGCCACAAACTAAGAATAGAAATATAATGCAATGACCACCCAAAAACACTCCATATGCACACGCAATATTTGGTATTAAAGGCCTCGCAGTGGTGTGTGCACTTTAATAAGTAACCACTGTTCGCAAAGGTGCAACAGGAAATTTAAAACAGAGTAGAGGCGAGCCCAGCTCTCCCTGGGCTGCCTCGTCAAGCAAGCAGTAACCAGGGGCCCAGGCAAAGAAAATGCGTGCAAAATCCGCCAGGCAGCGATTGTCGTAGGATCCGATACTGCGTACATCGAAACACAGAGTAACACATTCCTGCGGAGGGAGCTGGTAGGAACGTTGGGTTGCTCGGTCAATTGCCAGGGTCAACGGCGGCGTGGTGTATTCCGCAAATATGGCCGACTGTGAGGGCGGGCACAAGCCGGCGTGAGTAGGTTAAACGTTGAGTTTTATAAGGGCACCACGGGGTGACCAGCCCCTCCCCACCCAGCCCCACCCCTCCCACCCCCCACCCAGCCCCACCCTCCCCATTCAGCCCCTCCCAGGCCCCTCCCCACACTCCCCTCACATTTTTGGATGCACCACGGACGGACACAATAATCCCCTGTAGGCTGGTGTAACCAGGAGGTTCCTACCAGTATTATTGCGTCATCACTCCCATTACACCAATCAGCTGCCAGGGAGACAATCCCCACGCAACATGGCCATCCTGAAGTCCTTATGCAACATGGCCCCCGGGTTTCTTTTTTACGTAATTTGTTCAAGTGTGTGAGAGTAAATGTATACAACTGTTACTTCACATGGGAATGTCTGTGTGTTTGCATGTATTAATGTATCGATCATGTGCCTTAATAGGTGCTTGCTAACGGTCTGTGAAGAGGCGACATGCGGGATCGTTGTATTTATGAGAGCGTCTGTTTGGGGAGAGCATTTGTACGCGATTTTGTACACGTGCTTGTGTGTGTTTGGGAGTGTGGCGATGTCGTGTGTTTCTGTATGTGTATTTGTGATCGTGTCTGTGTGGTGGTTAGCGCGCTGCACACAAACCGGGCGAACTGAGTTCCATTCCCGCTCACGTGCCAACACCAGTGACGATTATCCAAACCGGTCCTGGGCCTCTCCTAGGTCGACTCAGCCTCAAATTAGTACCTGGTACAGTGTGTAAACATCATCACTGGGGAGACAAGGGTTGTCGGGCGTGGTGCTGGCTACCCATCCCCTCGTGTGCCGTGCCGGCCTTCATAGGTGTTCACAAACAGCATTTGTCCCAATAGTCTGTTAAGGCTATGGGGGGGGGGGGGGTCTTTGTATTTTTGAGAGGACAAGTCTATTAAGGCGGTCTTAAGGGTGGTTTCGACCACCCATACGTTCTCTCGGAACTTACGTGATTTCCCGTATGGAATCGCAGTTAGGAAAAGTCTTAGTTTACACAATTTTTAGATTTTTTTTTCCCTTTGCTACTCAGGCCCCCCCCAGACACGCCCGGCTGCCTGTGCTCGTTTATAATACACATTCTTTATTCGGCCAAGCCAGACCAGCTCATCTCGTTTTCTGGTAAGGTAATATTTTTTTAACATTGCAAAATTAGAGCTCTAAGCCGAAATACCATCATACCGGTGGTCATGTTGCCACGGCGTCATGGTAAGAACATTGTACTTGCATCCCCCACCCCCCCCCCCCGCAGGTCGCCAGTTCGATTTGATCTCTCGGTGTGGTAATTTAAAACAATGAACGAGTGTATTAAAACACACGCGCCTCTGCGCACCAGCAGTAGAAATGTGTATATCATTGAGCGGACTCGCAGGTCTTGTGTGGCAGGACACTGGCACGTTGCGTGTGGCAGGGGTAAAGTATAGATACTGTAACTCTCAAGTCTGACTCGCACTGAAGTGAAGGCCAACACACTCTGGGGGGGTCTCTCTAGCAGACTTCCTTCTGGTAGAGGCCCTTTTGCAAACAGTGGCGTGAGCAAGAAATTGCAGGGCTTAGCCTTTACTTGTTCTTAGGTTTTTTTTCGGTTAAGTCACGTAAGTAAAACATCAAAATAAAAATAAAATAAAAATAAAAATCACGACGTTTCGGAGGCAACACAAGTCTCCGTCATCAGGTGGGATCGTCACAGCCGAATTAGCTGCATCAAGTGAAGCAATGATTCAAGATGTAATCCCTTATAAGCAAGTTGAAGGGAGGTGGAGAGGGGGGGTTTCCACCTCCCTTCAACTTGCTTATAAGGGATTACATCTTGAATCGTTGCTTCACTTGATGCAGCTAATTCGGCTGTGACGGTCCCACCTGATGACGGAGACTTGTGTTGCCTCCGAAACGTCGTGATTTTTATTTTTATTTTGATGTTTTACTTACGTGACTTAACCGAAAAAAACCTAAGAATATGAATCTTTGCAGTCACGAAAGCTTCAAATCTAGAATTAATAGCCTTTACTTGTTTTTACTTACCTACCGACCAGCATACAGTCACCTGACTCTGAGAAATGTTATCTCGAGAGTAAACTTTGTCAGACAGCACTTCAATAGAAATTATCGGATGGATGTCAAAATCGAACCGCCCACTCGATGGGAGAGTGGGGCTAGTCGCGAGCCTCTGACAGTAACGTGATAATTTATTATATTTTTACACAACTGTGTATATCACGAAAAAATATATTGTACGGAATAAAAAAACCCCATGAGTTTGTAACCAAAATGGAGATCATATGAAACCCAATGTTCGTGCATTTCCAGGTTTCAGGACCCCATGGCCACAGGCATTTTAACGTAATCTTTGTTACACTGTACATACCAGGGCTGACACCGTACAAAAGAAGGTAGACAACCCAAAAACCAACACAGCACCAAACAAATCCATAAAGTAATAATTGTAATAGAATCACATTTTGGTCCGATAGATTTTTTTTTTGGCCCACCAGAACATCTTATTTTTTTAAGTGGAAGCTCATGCGTGAAAAATCTATAGCAAGTGAAGAACTGCAGGAGACCGATTTAAATCTAGGAGTGCGGCCATGATGTGCTGTCTGCCAGCTCTTGTTCCGCGTGCGTTTTGTGTGCAATGAGATGATCGATAATCATCGAGCAGCCTCAGCGTATACAGCAGCAGCACAATTCAGTGACATGCCACGCTGATTCGGCGTTATAGACAGTATTAACAAACTACAATAATGTCGCTGAAATGATTGTGCAAACAACATTTAACGATTAAAGCTTTTAAAGACTAGGATGCAATCACGGTTTAATCGTGAGCACATTGGACTTGCTATCCAAGTCGCCCGGTTTTTAATTGATGGCACTTAAAAATGTGGAAGTGTATTAAGCCCCTCCACCTCTGTCCACCCAGCAGTATAAGGCCACAGTCGATCGGCAGGGCGTGTGTGTGGTGGGTTAAGTGCGACTACTCTCATCTCTTCCAACAAGTCTAGCCATTGTAAAAGATGAGTCTAACGACCATCAAGAGCAGCTCTCCAGAACTCTCCCCATGTTCCTGTTTTGTCTTAACAATAATAGATAGCGGGCTACTCGCACACAATTGTTACACGCTCTGGAAAGGCCACTCACTTTGATGCTCTGAAACATTGCCAGCCCAAGGTCGCACTTTACAATCTACTGCTTCAATAGCCAGCGTGCCAACCTCTGCTACCAAGTGATGCCACATGCCAACTAACATGCACATTCACCTGAGAAAATCTGCG
The DNA here is from genome assembly GCF_015708825.2 of Lethenteron reissneri. Taxonomy (NCBI): domain Eukaryota; kingdom Metazoa; phylum Chordata; class Hyperoartia; order Petromyzontiformes; family Petromyzontidae; genus Lethenteron; species Lethenteron reissneri. The sequence goes on from NC_083800.1 coordinate 12,491,117, forward strand.
GGGGGGAGGGGAGTAAAGTTATAATTGATCAGGGCAAGCACTTTCAATCCATTTCAAAACCTATGTTTCATCACACACAAGTCTAATTAGCATTTTGCTGGCACACTCGTGCACAAAACATGGCACGGAATGGCCGTGTGTGTCACATCAGGCATCAAGAGCCAGCCAGCCAGCCGCCTCCATCCCCCCTCATGCGGATGTACGACTGCGCGAGGTGCTGGTGCTCGTTTGAGGGCTGGTTTTACCTGCGGGCGATGCAGGCCTGGGTTATACACCAACTTTTCCCGGCATGTACTGTAACAAATGGCTACTGCCCCACTGTTAAAAAAGTGGCCGCTTGTTAATCCTCCCCCTCCCTCCCATGCCAGGGACTGCAAAGACAAAGACCCCCCCGCGTGTAGCCTGAACAGAATGTTGGGGCCAGTGCTGTTAGCGAGCACCTATGAAGGCCGGCACGGCACACGAGGGGGTGGGTGGCCAGCACCACGCCTGCCCGCCTTTGTCTCCCGAGTGGCGACGTTTACTAACACACCGCACCAGGTACTCATTTCAGGCTGAGTCGACCTAGAGGAGGCGCAGAACCGGTTAAGATAATCGTCACCGGTGTTGGCCGTGAGCGCGAATCGAACTCGTCAGCTTCGCAGCGCAGAGCGCTACACCACCGCTCCCCACTTGCCAGGGGGGACTGCTGCTCCTCGCTCGCACACACCGCAAGCCAACAACAAGCACATGCGCGCTCGCTCGCACACACGAAACCCACCGTCTTCTCACCAGGGAAGCACGCAAAGCACACGGGGACGATTCCTTAAGGCGCAGCTAAGCCTCTTGATTGCAAGTCACCGTGCCAAACATGAACGCATCGAGGGTTTTACGCGCAAAGCGCTTCAACACCAGCAGCACGGCCGCTATTGCAAAATGCGCAGCAAGCAGAGGGGGGGTGGGAGTCTGGACAGATAACATTTGTTTGGTTTCCTGCTACTGCTGCCCAGGGGCAAGCGGTTCACTCCCGAGGCCGACCAACCAGTCGGCACACAATAGGTGAGTGCACCACCCATCAGCAGGCACGGTCCCCACCCTAAATACTTGCACACCTGTGTACAGTACGGCCACAGACTGCCACACACGTCAAGGTACACAACACACACCTCTCGCTGACAAACGCGAGATACGAATCGAGTCACTTTAGTCCGCCGTGAGCTTCTCCCTTCCAAGACGACCCCCACCACCGCCACTGACAACAGCCGCACCGGATCTTTTATACAATTTGTCGTGGATCTTTGCTCGGTCTGTGTGTGTCCGCGTTGACAGGGCTAAACCGACCACTCGTGATGAACCCGTCACATCCCCCCGTGTATCGCCTGTAAGACTGTAGGGGCACAAGTGCTGTTAGCGAGTCGCACCTATGAAGGCCGGCACGGCACACGAGGGGGTGGCCAGCACCACGCCCGACCGCCTTTGTCTCTCCCTCACCCCGCACTCATTTAAGGCTTAGTCGACCTAGGGGAGGCCCAGTACGAATCCGAGTCGCCGGGGTTCGTCGCGCAGCGCTCGCTAACCGCGACACCACCGCTCCCACACAGACACAAATACAGCCACGCAAACACTCTCCCCCCCCACACACACACACACCACTATCACAAACACACACAGACATCACACAGACTCACACACAGACTCACACAGACTCACACCCACACAGACACTCATAAACACACACAGACACACACATCACACAGACACCACTCTCATAAACACACACAGACACGCGTCACACACACACACACGCTACCGCTGACCCACTCTTACACAGACACACACATCACAGACACGCGTCACACAGACACACACACACCACTCATAAACACACACAGACACGCGTCACACACACAGACACACACACGCATCACACAGACACTCAGAAACACACAGACACGCGTCACACACACAGACACACACGCATCACACAGACACACACACACTCTCACAAACACACACAAACACGCGTCACGCACACACACATCACACACAGACTCACACACACAGACACTCTCATAAACACACACAGACACACACGTCACACAGACACGCGTCACACAGACACGCGTCACACAGACAGACTACCGCTGACCCACTCTCACACAGACACACAGACACACACACAGGAGGTGCTCAAACGCCGGCTCTCCCACTCTCTCTCACACACAGTCACCCGTCACACACACAGACACCCGTCACACACACACACAGTCACCCGTCACACACACACACAGTCACCCGTCACACACACACACAGTCACCCGTCACACACACACACAGTCACCCGTCACACACACACACAGTCACCCGTCACACACACAGACACCCGTCACACACACACACAGTCACCCGTCACACACACACACAGTCACCCGTCACACACACACACACAGTCACCCGTCACACACACACACACAGTCACCCGTCACACACACACACAGTCACCCGTCACACACACACAGTCACCCGTCACACACACACACAGTCACCCGTCACACACACACACACTCGTCACAGACACAATAGCGAGAGCGCTGCGGAGGGAACGCGAGCGAGCGAGGCAGAGAAAGAGCCATGGGAGAGAGACGAAGAGGGGAGAGAGACGAAGAGGGGAGAGAGACGAAGAGGGGAGAGAGACGAAGAGGGGAGAGAGACGAAGAGGGAAGAGAGATAGAGGGGGGGTGGGGGGTTACCTACTTGGTCGCTTCGACATTCCCCCAACAAGGCTTCAAATACCCCCCCCCCCAACACACAGGAAGTGTTCACACGCCGGCTCTCAAGACGCAGCAGCTGCAGCGGCGGCCACGCAGTTAACACAGTTTCACGGCTGCAGGAGGATGATGATGATAAAGATGATGAGGATGAGGAGTTAGCGGCTCGCTACACTGGGCCCGGCCATCTTGTGCGGAACAGGAAGCGGCGGGGAGTTTGTTGGGAGCCCCGCCCCCCATTTCCCCCGCCCCCCCCCCAGCCACCATCCCCCCCTCCCCCCCATCCCCCCCGGCCATCATCCCCCCTCCCCACCTGCCCTACAATCCCCCCCGGCCACCATCCCCCCTCCCCACCCGCCCCACCATCCCCCCGGCCACCATCCCCCCCCTCCCCACCCGCCCCCCCATCCCCTCCGGCCACCATCCCCCCTCCCCAACCGCCCCACCATCCCCCCTCCCCACCCGCCCCCCCATCCCCCCCGGCCACCATCCCCCCCCTCCCCACCATCCCCCCCGGCCACCCGCCCCCCCATCCCCCCCGGCCACCATCCCCCCTCCCCACCCGCCCCCCCATCCCCCCCGGCTACCATCCCCCCCGTCCCCCCATCCCCACCCGCCCCATCATCCCCCCCGTCCCCCCATCCCCACCCGCCCCATCATCCCCCCATCCCCCCGGCCACCATCCCCCCCTCCCCCCAATCCCCCCTCTCCCCACCCTCCCCACCCGCCCCATCATCCCCCCCATCCCCCCCGGCCACCATCCCCCCCATCCCCCCCGGCCACCATCCCCCCCTCCCCCCCATCCCCACCCGCCCCATCATCCCCCCCTCCCCCCCATCCCCACCCGCCCCATCATCCCCCCCCGGCCACCATTCCCCCCCTCCCCACCATACCCCACACCCCCCCCATCCCCCCCGGCCACCATCCCCCCCATCCCCACCCGCCCCATCCCCCCCCCGCCCCCCCCGTGGGTGGAAAGCGACCAAAAAACCCCGAGGTTCGTCAATGACATCAGTGACGACCACCGCACAGAGATCGCCGCCTGCCGCCGCCTGCCGCGACAAGAGGCTGCTGCTGGGGCAAGTGGTGCCGGCGAAGCAGCACCGACTATACAACTCTATGGTGATGTAAGTCGCGTAGGTAGAAACTAGATTAAATCACGCCGTTCCCGGGCGCAACACAAGCGTCAGTCATCTGGTGGGACAAGCACAGCAAAAAACAACTGCTGGGCAAAAAGACGATTTTCCTCCACGCAGACACTTCAGCAGTGTGTGTAGCCAACACACACACATCGCTACACCCCTGGTGTGTGTGTGTAATCAACATACACACACACATCGCTACACTCCTGGTGTGTAATCAACATACACACATCGCTACACTCCTGGTGTGTGTGTGTAATCAACATACACACACACATCGCTACACTCCTGGTGTGTGTGTGTAACCAACATACACACACCGCTTCACCCTGGTGTGTGTAACCAACATATACACACACACACCGCTTCACCCTGGTGTGTGTGTAATCAACATACACACACACATCGTTACACTCCTGGTGTGTGTGTGTAACCAACATACACACACCGCTTCACCCTGGTGTGTAACCAACATATACACACACACACACACCGCTTCACCCTGGTGTGTGTAACCAACATACACACATCGCTACACTCCTGGTGTGTGTAACCAACATACACATATCGCTACACTCCTGGCGTGTGTGTGTGTAGCCAACATACACCAATGCCTCATGGAGCCGCCCCTCCAGAGTAAATGGCGTTTTCCACACTTTTTCCCTTATTTCTTTCTCACCCTCGCGTTCCAAGTCATCGCAAATCTTAATTAAGCTGCGACGTTTTGTGTCCCATTGTTTTAATTTAGACGAAATCTAGGGTTCTGTGCTGTAACAATGCTAAAAACATTCTGTGCGTGTTTGAATAACACTGCCGAACAAAAACTTTGTTGAAGAGTATCCCATAATTAATGTCTAAATGTATTTTTGTTTACACGGAGGGTAGAATATGCTCAAAACGCGGTTGTTTTAATAAGCCGATTAGAAATTTGTCACCAGATTATTGAGTGGATTCGTCAAAAATTTTTTTTTTACAAAAGACACCAATCACGAGCTGCTTTGCCCAAAACGCACCGCTCTCCACCATTCCGTCAAGTTATGCGACCACTACTTGGCAGAACAAACGCAAAAAAGTGTACGAATATTGTCCTCATTAGCGCACCGAAAACCCACGACCACTCTTTGACGCGTACACACAACTCCCAGAAGACGGGAACGCAACTGCTTGAAGAAAGAGCACACGACGCCGTAGTTACTTCAGCGGCAGATGCTGGCATACATCCAGTCCACACGTCTGTGTAGTTTCGTTTCGTTCTCAGTGCAACGTTAAAAAAAAACACCACCCCATTTTAGTCTCGCCTAAGCATTCCATTTGTATGGAGCGGCGGGCATGCGGTGAATTCGTTCGCTTTGTTCGTAGCAACAGAGTGGGGGGGGGGGGGAGGTGGTTGTAAATCTCACGGTGGGTTTTCACTCAACTCTTTTAAACAAAAAAAACTATTTGATTCTATCAGGTAAAGCCCCACTGAGCTACAGAACTTTTTTTTTTTCACAAGCGACCTGGCGATCACAAATGCTAGCTCAACGAAGTGGCTTATCGTGTGGGAATATATAGCAGCTAAATACTCTAAAACGCGGAGGGAAGATCCACGCAATCCGGAGAAAAAGCCACGCGACCACGGGGGAGGAGAGACACGTAGACTCCAAATACACAGCAGGTGCCAGGGATCGAACGCACGATCTCCTGTATACGAGGCGAGGTAGTTAACATCTCGCCACCGTGGCAAACCATTTTAAGCCGGCGTAAAGGTTGGTCCAGCGATACCCAAATTGAAATGGCCATTCACACAACATTGAAATAGTTAAGGACCTTCAAGTCACAAGATACTTTTGAGAAAAAGTCACACCACGTGCAACAGGCAGGTGAGCCGGATCAGGAATGAACACCGACCAATGTTTTTCAAATCAGTTTGTTTTATCTGCCCATGAATTATGTTCAGACAGGTTAGATCTATCGGCCATGGTTTGTATTAAATATCCCACCCATTACAGTTTTGTCCGAATAGTACTCCAGTACATTGCACGCTATGCAAGCTAAACGTACACTTTACTGTTTTCATAACATTGTACAAAATTGTATCCAACCTTAGATTATTTCAGGGAGCCATGTAGTCCAGTGCTAAATTAATAAAGTTAATGTCTGATCAACGATGTTGACTAATCGTGTCTAGCCAGTATCACAATAAACAACTACAGTCATACAGTCTGGTTTTAGCACATGTCAACATGATTTTACCCAGAAGAGCCTCGCTGAGTCACAACAGTTTAGAGGAGGGTCCTGCATCGGAATGTCTGGTCAATACAAATAATTTGTGTTCGGCTTCATGTGGGAGGAAACCTAAGCACCCAGAGAAAACTCATGCGGAGGAGGGCGTGATACAAAACCCTGCCATCTCCTGGCCAACTGCTAGCCCCATTGCTACAACAACTGATAAGGGCTAGTACTAAAACTATAAAAACATTTTTTTAACAGATAAAGCCGACTGAGCTATATACATAGCTAATTTTCAGAAGCAACCTGGCCACAAATGATAGCTGAACAAAGTGGATTATCACGTGGAAATGTATAGCAGCCAAATACTCTAAGCGCATCTTGATTCGATATGTGGAGGGGAAAAAACGGAGGACCTTAGAGAAAACCACGCGGCCGTGGGGAGAACACGTAAACAACAAATATACAGGCGTTGGGGTCGAACCCAAAACCTCCTGCATACTAGACAAGGGAGTAAACATCTTGCCACCATGGTGCCAGGCCAAACTCTGCTGAGCTTCCACGATTGGATGAGCTTGGGAACATTTAGGGTTATGTGGTTATAGCAATCGAATACTATCTTTCCCAACATTCCATCAGTAAAGATCAATCTATGGCTGGATGAAGATCTCCCCAAGTGTTTCTACATAGATGTAGTGACATCGCTGGATGTCACCATGCTGTGGGTGCAGTACCGGCCCTAGAGGGGCACGGTGTGCGCTGGATAATAGCGCTGGATGGCACCAGGCTGGAAGTGCAGTGCCGGCCCGACAGGACAGGGTGTGTGGGTGCCGACCGAAGGATAAAGGTTGTGTGAGGCCATGGCACTCTGGTTGACCCGGGAGGACACGTGACCGGTTAAGTTGACAGAGGAGCCCCAAGAGGGGGCTGGGGGGGGTCACGTGATTGGGACCCAGATCCTTCCCGAGGATTCTGGAAGGTGGGTGTGGCCAAGGCCGGAGCCGGCGACGTCACAGAGAATATAAGCCGGGTCCCGAGAGGGACCAGGGTTGTTCATCCCGGGAAAGAAACCCTTGGTCTACGATCTCCGTTCAACAAGTCTTCCAGCACGTGGACCCGGGCAGATGTTGTAGCCCCGGGTCTGTAGTAACAGTTACGTGGTAACTAGTGTAGTTGGCCGGGTGGTCACCACCTTAGGTTGTTATTCTGTTAAGGGGAAGTTAGCCCGTGTGTTGGAACTGAACAAATGTGTTGCCTCCAAAGTCTACATCTGCAACTCAGTTGAACCCATTACATATATAAAAACTATACAGGGCAATGAAGACGTACGTGTCATTGATCCAGAGAAACCCTCAAGACTCTTTCAGGAGGGTCCTGTATTGTGCAGGAAAAAGCTCACCAGGGCCGTATCAGAAAGAACAGGTTTCCGTAATTACAATTTGTAGTCATTCAAGATGATGGACTGTCACTGCCTGGAGAAAAGCGACAAATGGGGTTTAACAACTTAATTCTCTCTTGCTCTATATAGAACTGCTACAAATTAACAAAAATAAATAAGCAGACAATACATCTCCTTCATATATCCATGTCAGCACATTTCAACAAAAAATAATTTCTTACACAACCCATCAGCCGCACGGTCTTCCAGGAATGCATCATTAAAGCAGCGTTGATGTAAGACAAGCAAACACACCAACCTGTGCTCTCACCAACGTGGTGAACATTCAAGACTGACACTGGAGTTTCCGTGCCTTGAATCAATGCTGCTGAACTTATACACTTGCAGGTGGAGTTTGCTTTAAGTTAATTTTATTTCTTACATTAATGATACCGTTTCTGACTAGCCCCTACTGGACATGTGAAAAAGAGCTTCATAGCTCATCGGATTTCTCCAGGACAAAGTCTGATTCTAAGGCAGTTTCCCGGCTACGGATCTACAAGGGAGATCCGTGGCGCATGATCACAGTAGAAACATCAAAACAAAAAAAACATCAATATCGCAGAGAACGCATACACGGGTCATTAATGAACAAAACATTCGACAATAAATAAAACAGTGCAAGTATAGAACACGAGCGCAAGAGGCACCAGAAAAAGTTTGGTGCAAGTAAGCTGCGTTTTGGCCTAACAGGGTCGTAAAAATAGGCGGGAGTGAAGGGAATCAAACTGCATGAGCAGAAAGAGTATTTCAGAAACGTGCAGCAGCAAAACGCAAATACTTTTTTTTCTAGGGGTGCGAGACATCGAAACACAAATTAAGCACGGGCACGTAAGTACAACTACTTTGTTTTATCAAACCCCTGTGTATTTATTAACATTATAAAAACTAAATTATGATTGAGACCCAAAGGGGTGCAAGGCTGCAGTAAAGGATAAGAACCACTGGTTTAAGAGGAACTTGAGGATGAAGACAGCCCAGTGGAAGACTTTAGCTGGTTTATCCCAGGATGTTTCTGTTGCGCGTCGGCGCTTTAAGATGTTCTCTGTTAATGTTTTGTTGGTTGCGGTTGCACCCAACTCAGGAGCCGCATGGCTCACAGGGCTCTACCTAATAAATGAAACTTGAAAGACAGCCCAGTGGTGGTCTCTCTGGATATCCAGATCCAAGGTGGTGGGGGGGAGAGATGAGTGAATGTACAGGTTTCAATGATTGAGTCCTGTAGAAGGTGTCATCACAATAATCAAACGTAGACAGGATAGTGGCTGCAACTATAATCAGATGGAGTCGAGGTGGAATACTGCATGTTTCTGTATAGAAATCCAATTTAGGTTTTAATCTTGTTGACCATGTGGTCAATGTGGGTCTTGGAAGACCAAATGACACGTGCGGTTGATGGATTGTGAAATAAATATTTTTATTATTTATGTGGAAAGATAGATTAGACGTATTGCCTGCTTTTACTTTAATTATATTTGTCGCAATTACAATCGTTATTGTTTAGTGTTATATCCGACGAGGACATCATCGACCACACACATTCATGTGGGGAGGCGCTCGCAAGAGAAAATTATTTTAAAGGCCCCCCCTGACACGAAGCACACACGCCGCTCCCATGCAAATTGGGAAATCCCCGTACTCTGACCAGTAAACTGAATGGATACCGGTTCGAGCCAGAAATCATGACAATGTTGTAGGTGAAAGCAGAGGGCAATGCAGCAAAGCCACTGTCTCAACCCCACTGTACTTTTAAACGCCCATGTCCAATGCCCTCTCTCCACCTTCACCAACCTGTGCAAAGGAGCATGGTGAAGTATGGTCAATCAGCCCATACGGCTCGTACACGAACACTTGTGCCGGTGCTAGCGGCGAGTGCACCACGGTTAACTCTTGCACATTATTTTAATGAATGCTAAATTACGAAAAGCACTTTCACCTACCAACACTTACAATCTGTGCGCAAGAGTTGTTTTTTCCTGCAATTAACAGGCAATCTGCACAAAGGAAAAGTGCAAGAGTAAATTGTATTCAGTTTCGCTGTTTGAAAAAATACAACGCTTTTAAAAGCAGAGGAACTAACTCTGAGATCGATCCTCAACAGAGAATCTGGGAAAATCAGTCAATTAAATCAACAGTTATAGAAATGCACCCTGAAGGTACTATCCATAACATTTAATACGTGTGTGTGAGCCTTATGCCACTACCAGGATGGACCAATACCATTGGGATGCATTTTAACCAAGGACTGTGCATTCTTGCAGATGCACTTAAAATACAGTTGACCACATTGAAGAAGTAAAATTGATGAACTGCATATACATAAGCATGAAAAAAAAGCCTACATTTTGGAGACAATATTAAAAGCATGAACAATTAAGTTTGTAATTAATCAGGAGAGAGCATCAACTTGGATTCACGTCATCCTTTATCACAGACACTAATGTGGGGGATTTTTTTACTTTTGCTTCAGAATTTTTTTTGCAAATTTTATTTAGGGTATGACGTTCATTCTCGTGTGGCTGAACGTAGAAAAAACATCAAACATTTATTTAGATATTTAGGTCCAGTTTGTTGAGACAATTGATGGCACCTGTAGAGACATTTGCCACGCAAGATATTACCTCTTCAGAATGGCAAAGTAATTTAATGTAAGGCATAATTCACAGTACAGCCACCCTGCTTAACAAGCAAGATATTCCGCGAAAATTGGTCGTTAGGCGAAAGTTCGTCAAACAAACTTCGTTTTCTCATTTACTTCTCCAATGTTAAAAGCGAAGTTATGTTTCAGACCCAAATGTTCCACTCTTGAACAACTTTTTCATGTAAGAAATACAAATTGCAATTTTAAAATAAAGAAATAAAACATAAAATGTAACACTTACCACACATGAAGAACCACAGTGCTTGCAGACTCCTGTCTTCAGCGTCTTCATTTAATTAGCGCCGCCGCCACCCCCACCCAAACCACCCCCCATACCCCTCCCCCCACATCACTCCCCCCCACCCACAACAGTGCCACCATGAGGCCCCCCTCCCTCACACGCGCACAGCTGGTAAACAGCTGCGGGCCGCGGTACGCCTCCTGCCGCCACGAAACGCATTCGATCAATGGGCCTCCTCCGCTCATTACGCGAACATTTGCTCGTATTGCGAACATGTTGGTCTAAATTCAAGCTGCTCGTTAAAGCGAATTCTCGCAGAACGAACGCTCGTGAAGACAGACACGCCTGCAACTAAGTGCCATTTTGTGATAATGCCACAGCAGAAATTTCTGGGCAATGGCCAAGGATCCAAAAACCAGCAGCTCGGAGGGATGCACATTTATTTTCAAGGTAGTACTGAGTGACATGTAAATATGCAGATTCAAGTAAAATGAACACTAGCTGTCCATTTGGATCACCTTCCTTAGGCTTTGTCAACCTCTTTTGGGAAAACTATTTCATAAGAAAGCGGTAAGGATAAGGATTTGCATTTAAAGGGTGATTAAATGCCTTGGCAACTCAAAGCGCATTACATCACACATCTCATCCCAACCGTGTCAATGCCCTGCAGCAGTCTGAAGAAGGGAACACCCAATGACAGCTGACCGTTTGCAGCACAAGGTGTACACGCTTCACCGGCCTGCGAATGGGCATTAGACTGCTGTAAGTAGTGGGTGGGGGGGTGGGTGTTGCTTCAGTATTTCCCAATCAAGTAAGTTGCGAGCATTTATAAAAAGAAAAGTCACTGCATTTTTTACGTCTGCTGCGAAGCAGACGGTGCTTACAGTTAATGCTCGTGCACAACTAACCTAGTCGGCCTGGACTCGAACCGTGACCCTCCACAACTAGTGGCAAAAGAGCTGCCACTCGACCATGTGACTGACCCATAATGGCTGGTATAGACCACTGTGGTTAATTCAATTATAACAAAATCACACAAAATAATTAATTAATCAACGTCTGTTCCGGATACCAAAAAAATTGGAAATACAATGAAAGACATTACTCCAACATTATAATACAAACAGCGGGCGCAAACATTTGTCCCACCAGGAATTGAACATTCCTGCATTGGGAATAGAGGCAAGGCAACATATGACCACACAACTCGCTTGCAAATGCTTTCGAGCAATGGCAGCAATCCTGATTGGCCACACAACAATTCCTCCCAAGGCAAAGCAAATGGCACTACACTGAACAATACTGCAATGATCAGCGAGTGCAGCTTCAACCCGAAGCAAAAAAAACACACAGACACACAACTAGGCACTTGGGCAGGCTTCCAAAATGTTCACAACAGGCACTGGGGGAACAAAATAGGGAGTCATACAAGAAAGCCACTATAGTTTGGACCACTGCCAATTAAAACATCAGCCAATGGGCTCACGGGCCATTCATTGAATGGCTGCGCCCGCAACATTTACTAAGTCATTGTTTAAGGGACTGCCTGAATTAAGGTGGACAAATAATTGTGCAAGCATCATGGACTACTGAGCTGTGCATGAAACGCGGGGAGACGATCGCCGGGCAGTAACCAACCGCACGCGTGCACTCGGTCGACTACTCCGCCGCCGCCACCACCACACCGTGTCGCAGCGTAATTTTTTGCATCCAATAAAGTGAGGAAAAAAACGTCCCAGTCATGGGGGGCACACAAATAATGGAAAAAAAACGGAAAACTCATTTCCTGCGCCCTTAAAAGGAAAAGTAAATACTTGGCAACGTTTCGGGCCAGTGGCATTTCTCCGCAGCACAATGTGTCATGGGTGCATCCGTTACTCATTTTAACATGCACAATTGTGGCAATTTCACTTTCAAACATCTTACGAGAGCTCCGTACAAATGTGAACTAATGCGAACCAATTGCCAGACGTAATTCCGAAACCCTAACTCCGCTATGCCGCACATCTGGTTTGCATGTGACATGCGAGAATGCTACGGGTTTGCTTTGTACTCTGAGACGAGACAGCCCGAGTGTTACAGAGCTAATATTATACTGCGCCAGTACACGCTGTAATCGTGCCTGTCTCAATAAAAGTGAAGCCACCGTCTGTCGGCTGTGCTGCCATTTTGTAAAATTCAATGTCATAGCCCACCAGACACGATACATGGGGCCGGACTATTCATTTATTATTTTTTTTAAATCCCATTAATCACTTACATAATGAACTATATTATAAAGTTCTATTTCTGCGAAATAGTTAATAATATGACAGCGAACGGCTTCATATCATAGTTGAATAAATTGTTCTATGTAAGACTTGTAATAGCGTGCTAAAATGTAATGGAAACGTATCATATGGGCACCCCTCAATATACGGAACAAATACGTTCCTCAAAGGCTGTCCGCCAAAATTCTGTATATTTTCCCATTGACTTCCATCATTTTATCGGAGATGCATTCCTAACGGACAAAAGTTCGGCCCAAAAACGTAATAAAATTGCAATCAAGAATGCAGCAAACCTTTTTAAAGAACATATTTAACAAAATAATATTTCATGACATTTTAATACTCAAAATAAGTTGCAAAATAAAAATCCTCTGCAGTACTATGTATGTTGAACTTCTTTCGCACGGTACGTAGCCAACCATGCTAACTGGAGGTGCGGATGATGATGATGAGACTGGTGATGATGGTGATGATTATGAACTCATCTAAGATTATTGCTTCACCGTCTCTTGTTTGCACATCTGCTATCATTTGCACTGAATGGCACTCTTTCCAGACATCTTGAACTTACTTTTACTGAAGAACGTTGAAAAAGGATGAAATCCTGCACAGTACAGTATGAGGCGTGGTCAACACAAAGGGGTGAAAGCAAAACGCGCCAAGCTCGGGGCTGCACCAAGATTGCGGGAAACCGGTAGTGTGAACAGCGTAAGCCATGAAATGCACGTTAGGACAAACGAAAGACCGTGCCATTGTTAGATTTTTTTTCCTCCCAAAAAAAAATCTTATTTATAGAATTAAAATTCCGTAAATGCTAAGTTAACGTAAAGTATACCAAATTGATTTACTACCTTAAAAGTTACGTTATTGCGAAATTATGTATATTGAGTTGCCGTATAATGACAGATAGATGTCCGTGAAAATATAAATTTACAGCCTGCTGTCAATTCAATATTGGACAAAAAAAATCAAACTATTTTAAGAAACTATCTTATCATTTACAGTCATTTGTCAATCTACTTCTGTTGGATTAAGGCCTCCCTACACCATGACAGTTCTGTGGATTGTTTGACCATACACTTCACCATGCTGGTCAGTGTATGTTGTTGGTGGCGGGAGGGGAACCAGATTTATATATCACTAGCCACTATTGTAAGGTGTTAAACTCGGATCACAGTTCACCAACCTGAACAAAAGTGAAGGATTCTACATGCTCTCATGAGCAATGCTGATCCCCTTTGGCAGCCATAGGCCCCAAGTGTATAATGTACATGCCCATGGCAGGGCCAGGACATCTATGGAACAACCAATCTGGACTCGCCACAAAGTGATATTCACTTTGTCCACCATGGTGGGATGTCTGTGTATATGAAATTTCTACATGGGCCGAGTCAAACACCAAAAGTAAACCACTCCAGGGCATCCAGTGAAGTGGAAATTCCGCATTATCGTGGCAGTGGCCAAGGTATTATGTACCACATTTGTAAATGTCCATTGTAAATTTTTTTTTTTTTTTGTGAATATACATTGTGCATAGTACGAGTGGAGTCGAAAATTTGTTTAAATCAGGGGTGGGACATCTCTGTCCTGCGACAAAATTTCAGACGGCTGGCAATTACACCTCCCATTAGCACGGTTGGCTCCGTAGGGTGCGAAATAAGTTCCACAAACATACAACATACATACATCATGAGGACTACCCCGTCAAAATGCCCTGCAAACAATGTTCATCCATCAATGAAAGCAACTTAGCTGCACTCATCGGAAACTTGAGGGAAATATTTTCTACGTGGCAACAGTTTCTAATTTTAGCGCCGCACTCGGTCACTTCTGTCACTTTATAATCAGTCAACACGCACATTATTTTTTGGGTTATTATTGGACGTCAATGTGTGGGTAGCCAAATAGATTTTAAAGTCCGATTCAACCCTTGGAAAGGAAAAGGTTTCCTACCCCTAGGTTCGGTTATATAAACAACAAAAACATACAAATGTAATAAAAAATTGTGCTCGTTGTGTTTTCATGCATTATCTCTGAAGAGTAAGTATTTAACACTCAACGGGACTTCAAAAGTATCCACCAAATATACAGTCTGTCCTCCACTGCAGGAATGTGGAATTTCCACCACTGACCCAGGTTCATCAACTGATCATAAGCATTGCCATGTCCTCGCTCTTCACACTGATTTGTTTTACTTCATGTAGAAAGTACCGTTTAATTCAACAGTGTTTTGTCATTTGAAGAGCGTCTCCTGTAATTGAAATGGTTGAGAGCCACCAGGTGATATGGGCATCATATCACCGTTTGAGCAGGAAGACCCGCGTAATTGTTTAACGCTGTTGTACATGCGAAACAGCACTTCAGCTTCAAGGTATCGAAACCATAATTGACAGTCTTACATTTTTGCTACATCCAACGTGTGGCCCTCAAATTCTGTTCTGTATCCATAGAGACCATCAAAGGTCAGCCTAAAGTTCTAAATTGCTTCCAGTCCCATTTTTAAAGCACAATTCATTCAGCCAACCACACTGCACACCCCACCCCGTTATCCTCCAGCAACGTGCGTGATGCATAAACACGTTGAACTAAACACGAAAGCCACTTGGGTCTGCGTACGCAGTTGCAAGCCTTTAGACACCGTGGCCTTCCTAGTCTAAGTCTAGCTCCATGGTTAGGGTGACAAAAGGGGGGGAGGGGGGTAGATGGGGCAAGTATTAGGAGAAGCAGAGAAAGTCAATAAAACATTGCTGTCCGTTGATAAAAAAAAGT
Organism: Lethenteron reissneri; assembly: GCF_015708825.2. NCBI lineage: Eukaryota > Metazoa > Chordata > Hyperoartia > Petromyzontiformes > Petromyzontidae > Lethenteron > Lethenteron reissneri. Next base: position 12,506,576 of record NC_083800.1, read on the forward strand.
ATAAAATTAGGTTCCGCTCACCTTTTGCAACAGGTTGAAGGCGCGTGGCCTTATGCAGCTGCCTACTACGTTCCAATTTCACATTTTTTAAAAAAATATTCAATTTGTAGAGGAAAACACATTTACACATTATCAATTGGCATCATATTGTGGGGGGAAAATGCGTTAGCAGTGCAATTTCGCTTATATCCATGTTCCCTAACAAGACAGCAATTTTTAAACATTTTTTGTCCTTTAACACATTTTTGTGAAACATAAAAAGTACAATGAAAAATTACACACTGTATTAAACTTACACAAAAAATTCAATGGTGCCTTGACAATATAGGCAATATCATTAAGAATAAAAATACAAAAGTATGTAAATGGAGCAATACTAAGGGTGTACCTACCTAACTGGCGTGTTCCAAAGTTGGTAGATGGGCCTGTTTTAAAAAGATGAAACTCTTTACTATTATGGAACTCTAGGATAAACAACCAGCACTGCCACGTTCCCATGAATTTGGCGCGCTTAAAACTGTTAAATCCGCGCGACGCAACCGCAACACAATCTGGACAAAGCTGTAGCCGCGCACATCGCCGATTGCACTGCTAGCAGCAGCAGCAGCAGCCGCTGCAAAAACACACAGCGATGAGGGGACCGTTACAATTGGCTCTACACTGTGGGGCACTCGGAGGGGGGGGGGCGGTCACTGGACATCACCGGGCAATCAAGTTTCGTGCGCCCATGCCTCAAAAGGTGGCCAATCGGGCGATTTGACATCTGAGATGCCGCCGAGGGAATTCTTTATCAGACGGGAACAACGTGACGGCGTTGTGTTTTTTTGCAGCAGTGCTATGCAATTAATTAACGTATTTATATACATGTGCCAACAGATGCACAGGCATATATGCATACAAGTACTTGGGTATACAAATACGGCATATGTAACACACATTTTAACATGTATAGTAAAAATGTTAATTTATAATGATATTCGTTAAAAAAATGTATAAACAATAGTTTTAAGGGCAAATTAAGTGAATGAGAAAAATAATGCTTTGCGTAAGATATGTTTAACCGCGCGACATTACTAACAGGGACACAAGCACCCCACTGGCAGCAATTACAGAGGCAGTGCCACCCAACGAGACTCACCAATGCCAAGCCTAACGGTGCCACCTTAAGCGAGGTAGCCAACAACTAAGGCACCCGCTAGCGCCAGCGGAACTGCTAATCCTGGCCCATCCCACGTAAGTGCCAAGGCCATTCCTGCCATTCATGTGCACAAGCTACACAGGGAGCCACTGCTACCCACGATGGTATGTTCAGCCAAATGATTGTATGGGGTTTTTTTTGGGCTTTGGTATATGCATGGCAGACATGTGACATCTTGTTGATTTATTTCCATAAGGCGTGCGCCGACTACAGGCAGATGAAAATCAACGTGCCACTCATGGTCAATGCCTTCCATATTTTAACAATTGTAAATTAAGTGTTGGTAGAGCCTTGTCTAAACGTATGCAATACCACAGGCACTCTGCATAAATAAGCTTTAGATACATTAAATTTTGCCAGGTGCACTGGCGTGCAACGGCAATTGAGAAACTTATAGGAGTGGGGCCTATTGGACCACTGATAGATGGAAGAAGAATTCTGCACATTGGATACTCAGCTACTGGGCCACAAGGTGCCTGTAGATGGCGAATCAGAATACGGATTCTGATGAGACCAGGCAGAGTAAGATATTTTTGCATGAGGGTATTATCAGGGAATTGGCTTCCTCATTGGTATGTGCAAATGGAACTGGGCTCACTACAAGAGCAGGGCTAATGTTAGTCTAGCACACCTAATGAGGCTTTGCTTAGTAATTTTTTTTTTAACCAAATTAAATGTAAGTTAGTTTTATGATAAAATTGTGATAACATTACTAGATAGTCATCATGGTCAGTCCAATACATCTTCAAAAGAGTCTAACAGTTGGGCGAACACTGCATTTAACTATCTAGTTTTTATTTTATGATTGATACGAAGGCCTTGGTAGTAACGTGCGGCTTTAACGAACATGACAAGAGGAGTCTGTGTGCAACACACGCGGTTATTATCACCGGTCAACAGGGAAGACGACACCTCACTCAAGATGGCAGCATTGGTCTCTCTTTCTCTCTCTAAACTCAGAGCAGAAGCCAGGGAGGGGGGCCTGTGTCTGGCTGTGGCTGCCAGCTCTACGGGCGGGCAGGCCCCGTGTAGTAGGCGGCGGTGGTGCAGTGTGGGGAGGGGGGGGGAACGTAATGACATGCACTCACTGCTTGTGTCCTTCTTCAGGCTGCTAGGTGTTGTGGCCCAATTCACTTTCACTTCCTGTAAGGCACAAAAAATACAACGTTGGGATTAAACATGCAGGTCAAATGTGGGGGACAGGCTCAGGCACTTGGGAACACTTTCAGTTGCGAGTGTGGTGGAGCAGTGGTTAGAGCACTGTGCTCTCAACCTGGCAAAACCGAGTTACATTCTTGGAAATGGATGTCAGTTGCGAGTGATCCCTAAGACAGTTGTTGGCTCAGCCTTCCCCATGCCTTCACCAGACCTCACTGACCAGCATGGAGAAGTACAGTCAAACAACCCCAATGACTGATGGTGACATGGGGAAGCATTCATCTAGCAATGGACTATCAAGGGGTGAAAATTTTAACTAATTATTATAAACTGCTGCAAAGGTCAAAAGTGTGCAAGCTCAATGCTGAGCTAATGTATAAGTTTGTTTCAGGCGTGTGTTGCTTAACGAGCGTTCTTTTAACGATAATTCATAATAACGAGCAATTGAAATTTATACCAGTTTGTTCCCAAAAGGAGCAAAATGTTCACTTAGCGAGCAGGAACCTCTCAATCTGCGTCCCATGGCGGCAGGGAGCGTGGGACGCAGATGTTCGTTTACCAGTTGTGTCGTCTGTCTGCGTGTTCCGTCTCGGGGGAGGGGGGTATCATTGTAATGGGTGGGTGAGGGGAAGGGTGGGTGGATGGGTCGAGGAGGGGTGGTTGAGGGGAGGGTGGAGGGGAGGGTGGAGGGATGGGTGGGCAGGTTTGGGGAGGGGAGTGCCCAGGGGTGGGTGGCGGTGCTAATTAATTGCAGACGCCGAGGATAGGGAGTAGTGCTCCATTTCGCAACCCTGCATTGTGGCTATGAACTAAGCAACAGGTTTAAAGACACATTCATATATTTAAGCTAACCCCAAAAAAAACCTCTATTATGGATGATATTGGTCACGAAAGCCTACGTGTTAAACTAACTAAGAAACCCTGCTTCAATTCCCAGCTACAGCTAACATCAGTGACGAGCGATATTTGAATCAGCGGTCCTACATGGCCTCTGCCGCTCCCTCCACCCACGAACACCTACCCTTCAAATAACATAAATCCCAGGCACCTGCAAAGCACTGTCGTTCTTAATACGTGGTATTACATTTGAAGCTTAATTACTTTATTTTATAATTATAATTTGTATTTCTCACCTTAAAAAAGCTGTTCCAGAGTGGGGATTTTTGGGGCCAAAACGTATCTCAGCTTTTAACATGGGAGTCAATGGGAAAGCGACAATCGTTTAAAGACTTTTCAATTCCCGAGGATTTTTTTGCGGAATATATCTCGCTCATTAAGCGTGCCACGCCTGAACGGTTTCCACTCCTGCCAATGCCCAAACATGGTTGGCGGAGAATTACAAAAGCAATTCGTGTGCTGTCAAGTATCAGGCATCCCTGAAAAGGAGGCTATATGAATCCGAAATAGAATAGAATCTCGCGCAATTAAGTGCCACTGCTAAGAGGACGTTTAGCAGAGTGCGATAGCTCTGCAGGCGATGGCCCCCAGAGGTGCGACTGTCACTCCTGCTTTATGTGTCAAACTTCTTTCGCACCGCATGTGGCCAACCGCGCGAATCGGAGATTTGTGCTTAAATTATTTGGGTTGTGCAGATTGCTGAGCTGTATGAAAGTATTGGCCGATTACAGTTGTCCTTTCTATCAAAAGCTCAAGCTTTGATTAAATCTGACAGTTAAGTTCATCTAGTTTTATGTAGAACTTCTTTCACACCGTACGTAGCCAACCGTGCTCACTGGAGGTGCGGGGGAAGGACGACAAACTAAACACAAGTTAAGTGTTTTGTTGATACGAAAAAACAATTAAATACGTATCTCCTTCTCAATGTTTTTTTTCAGACTTGCATGGATATTACTGGTTCTTGTAAATAAATAATCCACAGCAATAATCCCCAGAACCTTCGAGCAATTTACATTGAACAGATCAAATGTAAAAAACGGAAATTCGAAATGTTTAGCATACTTCCCGACATGCAACAAACTTGCAAATTGGCATGTGAGTAGCTTCCAGACTGTAAACAATGTAAAAAGTCTAAAAATAGACTTTTGTATTTTGGGGGAGGGGGGGGGCGCAATAATGGATATATTTTGCACGGCAAGTGAGCAGGTGACGTCACATCTGTGATGTCACCCGCATGCGGCAGCGTCACGCAGTGTGCCTGCTGACGTCACGCACCCCCCCCACCCTCCGCGTAGGTCGTGTATTAATCCAAGACAATCCAAGTCTCGGGCGAATCTGGGTAGAAAAGCTAGTCTGCAATAAGTCTTTGAATGATCAGACCTTTCCATAAATCTTCATATAATCATCTTGTAAGAGTATCTGGGCGTTTAGCAACGATCGTGCAGACCAACATACAGGTGAGATTTTATGTCAAGAGATGGCCAGTGCTGGGTGTAATGGTGAAACACTTCTGATCTGTTTGCATTGCCGACGGTGCGTTCTATTATCAAGTCGGGTTAATGGTAAAGGTTAGCAGCTTTATCGCATCAGGAATTAAGAGTTCAATTTAAGCACCAACAACAATCAATTCAGAGCTTGTTAAGGCAAACTCAATATCAAGTAGCAATTAACTAATAAGGTTGAGCACGGGAGGTCAGCACAAACAGGTAGATAGACGAAAAAAACATCCATGTGACATTTCTACTGGAATTAATACAAATAACGAAGGTTCAGACAGAACGACTGAGAAAATGTATTGAAATTATGCATAATGAAAATCCCTATCCCCCGTTGGCCGATAAAACCAGAATAAAATTGAGCTGGATCGATACATCCAAATCTGTAATCGATGTGCAAGCGGTTTCTGAAACGGCAATAAAGTGTGGTTGTAAGCAGATTATATCTGGTACTAAGGCATACAACTTTGGTCTAAGACTCCTTACATTTAAAAGTAAAACTATTTGTCAAAAGCATTACATTTTTTAAACATGTAATACTGCTGGGTCCTGCATCCAGCGAATGCATTGTTCAACATTCCCTGCATTGCAAAATTGGTATGAAATGGAATTGCGATCAATCATGCACAAGAGGCTATCGCAGCCCATAATGCTGAAGCCACCACACCAACACAAAAGGTGACGTGCAGAATATTGTCGGTAGATACTCTCGCAGAGTCGGTAGATATTACTATAGTCCGTAGATAATACTAGTCAGTAGATTCCACTAGTCAGTATATTCTGCTGCAGAGTCAATAAAAACAACTATAGAGTCAGTAGGTACTGCTATAAAGTCAGCTGATACTGCTATAGTCAGCAGATACTACTATAGAGTCAATAGATACTCCTATAGTCACTAGACAATACTCACTCTACTGTATGTAGGGTGTGTAGGTATTTTTGCCTACGTGGGGGTAAACATATTTTTTGCGGGGGGGTCGACAATTTTCAAAACTTTTAGGTCAACTATTTATCCCCCACTTTCTAAAACTTTTTGGATGTCTGCAAGCCTCTTATAATTTTGTTGACAGAAAAATGGACAAACGAAACGCCTGGCTTTCACAATAGCTTCGTATTTGTGTATGTATGTATGTTATGTTTTTACGAAAAATTTTGGAATATATTTTTCCACCGGGCAACGCCGGGTACTTCCCATGAGTTAAATATATAATAGTTCATTACAAGTGTCTTGAAGTTGCTCTTTATATGTGTTTGTGCTCATTAAAACAGGGCCTTAATTCCTATCAGCAGAGTTATGGTCTAGGAAGGGAGGCTTTCATTCTCCTGCCCAGAAATATATAAGTGATATCGCACCTGAGACCTTTCACAGGACATAGGCTCTTTGTCCGAAATAAATTAGTTGAAATGTTGGTCCTTGCAAAAAGCAGCATACACCATACATGGATATAACATCCGAACTCCTAGTCTAAAGACTTAGATTCTATATCGTCCCATGGTCTGGTTGCATTAACGGTTATTCATATTTATGAGAAGGGGCGTGATTTCAAGACTGGAAATTTCCATTTAATACTGAACTCAGCGTTCCCAAGTCAATCTATGCGAAGGGCATGAATCCCAGGGGCTACTACACGAAGAGGACCCACTGGTAAAAAGAAAACTGTTCTGATATATTACTGGTAGAATTATTGTTTCTGGATATATTGTTCGGTCTGTTGTGAGGTGCACAAACTTTCTTTTTACAGACTGGTAGAGGACACCATCTGGTTTTTCCGACATTTTCCATATACTGTTGAGTTCTTCGAGAGTAAACTTTTTCGTTCTAATGCCAGTGCATTGCCTATTTTGTTAAGGCTAAATAATAGAGTTTGCATCTGTAGTTGCTGTGGGTTGGTTTTTATATATCTACTAAGGAGTGCAACACATATGTGGGCACATGTTAAGTATTGCATCAGTGCATACTATATTAGTCTTTGATTTGAGAGTCTGATACAAGGCATACCTTGTCCGACTTATCACCTTAGAGGTGAAAGTTCTGAGGATGGTGCAAAAACCTTTGTGCCCGACCCCGGAGACAATGAGGGGGCTCTGCCAGCTGGAGTGACGGGCACCTGCCGTACGTGAACATGGGCACGACCAGCGGTTGACTGCGAGTCTCATCAGCGATTGTGTAGCACACACTGAAGGAGTGAACTGCATCCTTGCTGGCAACCTTGAGACGGTACATGCGGAGGCATGGCCAGCTGCAGACTGTTTGAGTTATTGCAAGCCAAGGGTGGCGAGAGACCGAGAGACTGCTGCCTTAACCTCACCCTGTGCGGAGGAGGTATTGGTGCTCGCTCATGGAGGGAGCATCTAGCGGTTGCCTTGTAACAGATGTTTTCCAATTATAACATCACTTAATCACATCACTAAAAAGATGGGAGTACACTTTAGAGGGCTCACACGTTAGCTGATTATACACCTAGACATTCATATTTTTCTTCATCATATATCGGTTCGTACGGTTGCGTCGGTCGGTCACGTATTTTCCATATATACTGTAGAAGAATAATGATGCAAGTTGATGTGCTTATGACACCAGTTGATGCTTTGATCTATTAAATACTCAGGGTTGTAGTGTACTCAGTGTCCGAGTGGTATATTTCTGTTTCACGAGTCATATTGCTTAAAAGAGCCTGTACTGCTGGACGAATCCATGAAACTGGTGAGACCACTGGTGGAGGTCTTATAATTGATGTAAGAAAACCCCTATACACGAGCTTGCGAGAATCAATTAAACTAAATAGAATAAACATTGTTAAGACCCTCTCACATACGACAACAGTAATGCAACAAAAGCAGCTAGTTCAAGTCAAGAGTCCAAAACTTGTACAATGCCCGGTGCAGTGACATGGCCTGGTGGCCGCACATTCACCGCTTCTTGCAGAGGTCCACAGGTTGAATGCAGCTTCATAGCAGACATCGTTCGCAAGGCTAGGCCATTGTGTGCGGGTGTCCCGATCCAAATTTGAAATATTACCCGAAAATTACTCAAGTTTTGGATTATAAATAACAATCATTGCCGCCGCCGCCGCCCCCCCTACTGTGGAAACTTGGCAGGACCCTGCTGAATAAAGTAATGAGACTCGATGAGCTATTCCTGTGTAAACATGGTAATGAGGAAATTGTTTGGCCTCGTGATTGCCGTCTCAACAAATGAAACCTGACAAACTGTGGTGATAGACCAATGGCTGTTCATTGTGTAACAATGCAACGATTTATTGATGTTCTTGGTTCTTTCGGTAAAGTCACGTAGAAGGGAAATAATAAAATAATAAAAATAACACATTATTTATGTTATTTTAGTTTTTATTTTATTTTTATTTTATGTTTAATTTTTATTATTTCCCTTCTACGTGACTTTACCGAAAGAACCAAGAAGATGAATCCCTGCAGTCACGAAAGCTTTAAATCGAGATCTATTGATGAATAATGATTTTAGGCTCAGAATACAAACGTCGAATAACACGTGTAAAAATCAATGTTTCTCAATGAGTATATATTGCATGGAATGGGTTCAAATTACTATTACAGCCAACTCGGGACTTTAACATTGCAGTTGGGCAGATGACTGCTCATTTGTCCAGTCACCTCAAATCCAGGTTAAAATGCAAGTCAAAGGGTCTTCAGCCACGTACCGTCAACCAAACGTTTAATGAAACATATTGGGCTAAGCTTAATGGGTCTTCTAGGAAAGCCAAGCTCAGCTCAATTGACCCAAGGATGTGGGAGATTAAATGGCCTCAATGCCTGCAGACATCCCGAGCATGTCCCCTCCCCCCACCCCCAACAGTCAATACTTGAAATTTTATGCACGTGTGACCCGACAGAGCCGAATCATCGCCGCATCTGTCACGGAGCAGTTGGAGCTCGTTAATCTAAAACTAATTGGCCAATACCCATATGTGCACATAAACTCACTGTTTGTGTAATTCATGTTGCTGAAAGGATGTGTGTTTTTTAAGTGCCAAAAAAGGAAACGGATTTTGCATGAAAATTAAGACGCTGAAACATTTTACGAAGATTATAGTAAAAACAAATCTCGTGCCACACTAGACTTGATCATGGCAACCTGAGTGATCACAATTGTTTTCCCTTCATCTCTGTTATACATACATCAAAAGGTCAAAGTGTAGGCCAAAAGCACAGAAAAAACATAGCAACTCAACAATATTCAAAAGGACTTCCTCCAGCTTAAAAGGGAGAAATGTAGCCATCAGTGATGAACGGTCACCAATTAAATATTGAAACGTATCATTTTTCTCTCAAAGCTGCTGCCGAAAAACACAATGTGAAACTCCATTACATACTTAAAGATATGGGCCAAATGTCACCGAGATTAAATGTCATTTCGTTGCCCGTGTACGAAAAGATTATGCAACACAAACTGCTTCTACCAAAGACGTGCTGTAGATTCATAAAACTATTCTTTGAAACTCCTGGCCACACTGGCAATTGCTTGTACATTTCTAAGTGATCAATACGCATGGGAGCAAAGTGATTGGCATGGTTTGGTTCACAGAAGACACGAGCCTAACGTGATGCGATGTGGCCGAGCAGGCCCTGCCTCCTTTTCAGCTTGTATGACAAGGAAATTTCTAGTTATATACTTGCGTTCCCAACAATGGCACTTTTCACACGTGTACACTTGCCGCTTCTGAATTCATGTACACGCTCATCCAGACAGTCGTGTGGAATTGTTATTGTCGGTGTATAAACGTTTTTATGTTTTAAATAGCACTGCCACGAATTTTCATGGGATACACGGCCGGGGTGGGTCGGTTGGAGGTGTGACATCAGCTGTGGGATGCGCGTGACGTTATCACACAGAGGTGCTCGGTGACATCACCACCGTGAGCCAGACAGCACAACTTCTTTCAGATACATTATGGCATGAAAATGGTATACCATTATAGCTCTAACTTGCAATTCAAGAAAACGGTTACGGTTAGCAAATATGTTAAGGAGAGTGAAGTTTGAATAGGGGTACGCGAAATATTTGGTTAGAATCCGGTCAGTAACTGGCGGTGATTCACATTTAAAGATCCCACGGAATATATATTGCTACATAAACCGAAGCAGGATAATAACGCTGAGATTTTTTAGCACTTAAGAGCTGCAGCAACCATGTAACCATCATGGTAAACAAAAATCTGTGCGTTTGCGGGACGGCGTGAGCCAGCTGTTGCCTGGAGACACAAACCTACGCAGCACAACCACCCCCTCACCGCAGCACACAAGGGAGCATCAACAGAGACAAGGGGAGAGAGTGAGACCAATACAGACCTAGAGCCAGAGACAGGAGGAAGACACAACAGAAGCACAACGAGGCAGAGGAGAGAAAAAGGAAAGAAGAGCTAGACTAATGAGCCTTTACGGAATGAGCTCTGAAAAGCTGGGCTGGGTGGTGTGGGGTCCCTGCATGCGTGCATGGGCAAAAGTCAAGAGACTGTTGCTGAACCTGGAGCTTGCTATGAAGCGGCGGGACATGAGTATAAACCACTATAAAAACACAAAATCCGCTTGCATGCTGTCTCAAAAATTCCACCACCCCAACTCTATGAGTAATGGGGTGGTTTTAGCACTCTTTTTTAATCAGTCGTGTGGAAGCTGCCTGGTCTGTTGTTCCACACAAACTCAAGGTCTCTTAGGCCACAACCATGCCCTTCTCTTTTTTATGCTTGTGAAATACAACCACTGACGTTACACGTTCAATGAGTGCGAAGTCAGCAGCATGGAGCAGCATGGCTCACGTTGTGGTGGAAAAACAACCTGATGTCTCTCCTTAACAGTGCCCGGCTGGCTCGGTATGGCCTTGGGTGTCAATCTCAGTTGCAAAGTGGGGAAAAAAGAAGAGGCAACAGAGAGCCGTTTATTCAAGAGCTCACCTTGCCGAGAATCTTACGGCCGTTCATGGCGGCGAGTGCAGCCGTGGCGTGCCTGTGCTCGTAGAACTCCACGAAGCAGTAGGGGTCACTGCTCGCCTGCTGCACTCGCACACCACAGGAAGGGGCACGCGCGTGCGCACACAGCAAGGCTCGAAGCTCCTCGCCAAGCTCCCGGGTCAGCCGCACGTCTCACCGTCGCACATCATAACAGCTCCGTTTGGCATCACGGGTCTCAGAATGCAGAGATACAGTCCAGTGTATCTCTGCATTCCCGCACCTCCCAATTAGCATGGTTGGCTATGTACGGTGCAAAAGAAGTTCAACATACATACAAGTGCATATTGACACTGTAAATAAGATGGCTAAACGAGGGAAACGGTGTGCTACAGATGTAAAACTATATGTAAATGCATAAAAAAAATCAACTGTTTAACATGCAGCCACATTTAAAGCACAAAATAAGAATCTATCAATTAATAAAAAAATCTGCTTGGTTGAGTAAAACTCAATTTTTACACGTAGCATTAATATAGATTTGTGCAATTACTCGAGCGTTCGCAAATACAGTGTGCAGTTATACAGCTTTCAACATATTTGTGAGCGTGTGCACTGTTGAAATGTGGTTAACTGGCATCTTTTAATGTGTTACATTGTGTAACTAACACTCACGATGCAAATTCACATCTTTCCAAGTGTTTTCTGGCATAAACCAAAAGCTAATGGCTGATTTTTCCAACTGCAAAGCGCAGTCTACGGCACATCCGATTGGTAGTTACCAGTCAACACAGCCAGCAGCACTGCTGCTGAAGCAGGCATGGCTTTGGCCACCGGTGGGAGCACGAACGAGCATTGGCACACCCAACTGATCCGCCTGCCTGCTGCCACTCCGTACCCCCGCAATGCACATGGCAAAGCCATTCGAGCTCAGAACTGACGGGAAAGCTGCTATGTAGTCGTCACACCGGCATTTGGGAGAGTGGCACACATACTGTGGACTTAACACCACACGTGTGTGCTTGACCAACATAACCACATTCAGAGCTGCCAAACTCCCCCCACCCGCCGCCCTCCACAATACTGAGCTGGCACTGCGAGTTCAAATCCATGCAGCCAACCTGATCTTAAATTGGTGTCTCAAGTGTGGTGAGCAGATGGTCTCAGCTCAGTCACCACTGGCCAAGCAAACATCCCATTACATCAAGTTAATTTTTTCCACTTCATCTGACTTACTTCTGCTCTAAAACTTACAAATAATCGCTAGGATCGAGATCTGAAGAACACTATTTGCAGGGCATAGACAATTATATAAACGGAGTGGTAGCTTCTGCAATCTCTCATTAACTTGATACAGCTGTCGTGGCTGTGACGGTACCACCTGAAGACGGAAGCTTGTGTTGCCTCCGAAACGTCGTGATTTTTATTTTATTTTACTTTTTAATGTTTTTTACCTACGTGACTTTACCGAAAAAACCTAAGAATATGAATCATTGCAGTCACGAAAGCTTCAAATCTAGAATTAAGGGCATAGACAAGTTTTGCTACAACTGTGGCCAAAGCGGTCTATCACAAGCAGTTGTGGCATGGTCTTCCAGGGGTGTTTTCTCTGACACAGGGTGGTGCACTGTTTGCTGCTTTCAAATGAGCATTGTTCATTCTCGTGTTAAGAAGCTCATCACACCTAATTGGAATATAATTGGGGGGGGGGGGGGGAAATGCTTACAAAACATATTCTAATCCTATGCCAAGCACTTAAAAAATGTCCGAGAGTGCAGCTTGTGGGTGAAACTTTGTAATCTTATCATTGTTTACAGAGAGTGGTAACATGGATGCACTTGAGAAAGCAATATGGCAACAAAAGGGTAACACAAAGAGCCAATACTTACTAATTTATTTTCCTTTGATTTTACCTTGAACGTTGTCCGAGCGCATGCAAAAAGAGAGAACAGTGATTAAATACAGCCGCATACCAATGGTGCAAATGATGCCACTTGCTCATGAGGGGTGGATACAATCGCACACTTTGAACACCACACTTGTGTTTGCAATTACAACCCTTTCTTGATACATTTTTTTACAACTTAAAAACACAAAAACAAGCATTCCAGAGGAACCATAATTAAGCCCCTTTTCTGTGAAGAAACTCAGTGGGGAACACGGAAGAGCACCAGCGGCAGTCTTTGCTTATAGTTGTTGACAGAGCAAGGTGAATTAACGTAAGTGCTAAGTTTCATTTATGCCGGCTGCATTATGTAGGCACCTGCAAAACATACATGGCCAATTTTTCGTAGTCTTTGCAGTTCAAAAACTCTGCTATGATGCTAACCCTATGATTGATTCCTGGCCATGAATGACCTTTCGGAGTTGGAATCTGAACCCATCCTGGGCCTTGCCTACTTTCTCTCAGAATGCAATGAGCACCTATTAGTGCTGCGTTTAATATCAGCCCGAGGAAAATATACTGTTGTTTTTATATTATATTTATATATAGCCCTTTTATCCAAGGTGCTTTACAACGGTTATCAGTGGTACAATTAGGGTAGCTAAACATAATATGGTGAATAGGGATGGAGTATAGGGAGGGCGGTTTGTGGGTACAGGAATTACAGCAGTTGCCCCAAAATGTCTGGCTTTCTATAACATCTTTGCACTATCGTATAGCAAGAGCTAAATTCTCCAATCGCAATTACCGTTGAATTCCCACAAGGGCACTCATTTTATCATCTGACTTATGATGGGTTGCGTAGACACCCGTCTAGCATTTGAACTCACAACTTGCATAATCGAGTAATATTTTCACAAGCCTCATTCGACTGGAAAGCTTAACTTAAGATTGTGATGCTGTATCACCCCCTAGCGAAGAACATTGGGCAATGCACTGACATTCAGCGTGTTACGATTGAGTAAGTGCACTACAATGATGTCTTCTTATACTCTTATGGGTCCCTTAGGCTCCACGCACTGGTGAGAGCCTGTCATTTTGGATTAGTGATGTGACATCAGGCCGGGGAGCGAGTGTCTCAGCCTCCTCATGAATACAGACGCGTGAGCTCTAACCCTTGTCTGGGCACCATACTCAGGACAAGATGTCGCTGTATTTATCATGACCCGAGCAAGATAAACTATTTTTTATTTTACCGGGTAAGGCCCGCTAAGCTAAAAAGTATTTTTCCTGAAGCGACCTGGCCACAAATGATAACTCAACGAAGTGGCTTATCACATGGAAATTTACAGCAGCCAAACTCTAAACACGTTTCCAAAGGTTGAGGGAAAACATGTAAATTCCAACTATGCAGGCGTCAGGGTCGGGATCGAACCCACGACCTCCCGCATACCAGGCGAGGGAGTTAACATCTCGCCACCGCGGCGCCAAGGGACTCGAGAAAATTGTTCTTCCTCGCTCTCATTGGACAACATGAGGCTGAGTCACACCCCTCTTAACAAATGAAACACCAGGCGATGTGATGTGATTTTTAACCGTGAGATTTATTCCACATTTAGGTTCTGTAAAGCGTATATCACAACTCACCCTAAACTGTGTTATACACAGGCAGTCCCCGGGTTATGGAAGCGTTAGGTACCCGAGAACGATCCGAAATAGTTGTGCCTCCCCTACCGTATTCTCTCAGTACTGCATCGCACCGTCGTCCGTTTTCTATCGCTTCCTGTATCGTTTCGCAATACATATGCTCTGCACTTACGATGATTCTTTCATCGAATATCTATCCTAACACTACCCATAATTAAACGAATGGAACATGTACTTTATCCACGGTATTCATCCGCAACCTCACCACGCTGCATTATTTGCGCTTACCTAACGCAAACATTTCTGCATATTTTTTTTTTACATGATTTATGGGAGCATTTCCATAAAGTCAGATTTCCGTAAGTCGGGTTTTCCGCAACCCAGGGATTTACTGTATATAAAAGTGGGAGCAGCAATGCAGTGCATGTGCTTTGTTACCACAGTGTGGTGTACACTACACTATCAATACTCTACATTACCTGTGAATCCGTGAGGATCTATGAGCAATGACTCTTCTGGGAAATGAGCTCGCAGATAAGAGGATGATGTATTCGAGGGGCGTTTGCAGCCTTTTCAACTGAACCATGGCAGATGGGTGCACATGCGCTAAGCATCCGTTAACATGAGTGCAATAATAAACACAATGGCTGCAATTGGCAACCCTCCATGCAATGCAAATAATGACTTATTTACCCTTGAACCGGTCCAGGAACTATAACTTGTTATACTACAAAAGACAGTGGTGGTTACTTATACAGGCGTTACATCTGGAGCATCATCATCAAGCAAAAACATTTTCTGTGGTACCTGTCAATGATAATTCATTTTGCAAGAGACCTGCATAAAATTCCACCACTCGTTTTACGTTTCTGTCGCTGTCATGCATCACGGTTCAATCTCGGGTCTCTTATGGCTGTCATTTGTGAGACTAACAAAACACAAACTTCTTTTTACTGCTTTGATGTAAGCATTTGTGTTTACATTTTTAATAACTTGTGTTGTGTTCTCTGATATATAGTATTCATTTCCTGACGGTTTTACAAAGTTCTGTGCATGTTATCTTTTGTTTGGCAATTTAATGCCTTCTCATATATCTGCTATTCTTCACCATACTGTGTGGTTTCAGATGTTTTTTGATAATAAAAAAATGATCCTACTCTCAGTGGACTCTCCATTCCAAGTGCTGGTTTTGACATTGTTTATAGCAGTGATCGTTACATGATTCCTGTTTTTTTGGGATTGCAATGTTTCTTTGAACATTCATTTCAGCTGTGAATCTCTCCCTTAAAAGCGGCTTGATCACCAGTCGTGACAAACAAAAGTGACTCATGTTTATTTGAACTATGTGAGAATCCTGAAAACATGCTACACTGCTTTAACTGCCCAATAAAACAAAACATGAAGCAGCTCTAATTCCAGTTTCATGTTTTCTCCTTGCAAGAACTTTCGTTTTTCGAACACCACACTTAAGTCACACAGAACAACAACACTTAAGTCACATACGGGCACAGAACAACAAGTGACAGAAGGTGACAACACAAAAATCATCGACATCTTTTTCACTCGTGTGATGCTCGCATCTTTGTGTTTTAATATGAAATTGCTCTCCTTTTTTCGCCTGCGAATTATACCATCATTTCCTTGCGGATTTCCAGAGTTGTGCCATTTTTATAATTTCTCATTCCGATTATTTCCCATTATGTTTTTTGTGGTTCTTGTGGTTCGTGTTTCAGACAGCTTGATTTCCCATTGGCTTTTTTTACTCGGATGAATTTTACTTCAAAATAAACAATGCAGTGGCACGTGCAGCCAATGCTTCATCCTAGGCACTAAGCCAGCGGGTGGTGTAACAATCCATTGAATTACATCGATTCTCAAGTTTACTATAAATATGATTCACGTCTGTACCACGTGATGTCTCTACCCTGACAAAACTACATTTTTAAGGAAAAATAGTTTGATGTCATGGAACTATGTAAGATTTTCCTTTGCATCTAATGCAATTTGCTGTATAACATATTAATTATAGAAATACAAGGAACACACATTGTATTTTATGTAACAATTGAATCAAACCACACACTATGGTAGAGGTGTACACAAACGTTTAGTTAGACGGGCAACGTGAAGACACCGAAAGTGTAACGTTTCACTCTTTCTCCAATGTGAAGAGGCTATGCAGAGTGGAAGGTTCCATAAAGGATTGGTTTAAATTTGTGCATTTTCAAAGCAGTAAAAGTAAGATATACAGTTTAAAAATGCATTATCATTTTATATAATTCATAAATCATGGGCAATATGCTCTACGTTTCGTCTTTTGTGCCGGTTTATATTAATCTAATCTGTCTCACCTCTTTAAATTGGCCTTCACCCCCTAGTTCTGTCCATTTACCCTGGTTATGTTAATTTCCTGCTTTACATATACGGTGGTGCGTTGGGATCTACGGATGAAATGCCCCTTACAAATGTTAATTATTATGTATTCCATGTCAGTTAATCAAATTAAGGTTTTCAAAGAAGCCTTGTGCATTGTTATGCGAGAAAAATGTGGGTTACTTATTCTCATATTCGTGTGACCGTGACATTGGACGTGTAAGATGTATAAAAGTGTATTATAGACTGGTGAGTTCTCAAACTGTAAGATGAAGCTAGTTGTAATTACTGGCGAAACGTTGTACT
Source organism: Lethenteron reissneri (assembly GCF_015708825.2). Lineage (NCBI taxonomy): Eukaryota > Metazoa > Chordata > Hyperoartia > Petromyzontiformes > Petromyzontidae > Lethenteron > Lethenteron reissneri. Next base: position 12,523,457 of record NC_083800.1, read on the forward strand.
CAGATTGTAAATGTTGTGGCTTGGCTCTCCAACACACCGGTGTGCTGTACTAGTGACGAATTGGCCACGTTCTGTTTACGTGACAACCCTTACTAGTTGACTGTGTTGGGTGGTGGCAGGTTTTAACGACACATTAATATATTTACGTGATCCAACCCAAAAACCTCGATTATGGAAGTAAGATCAAGATGCAAATACACGGAAACAATTCACGCTCAAGTGGCTGAGACTGTGGTGAGCGGTGAGACTGGTGAGTAACAGTAAGAGTGTTGGTTCACCTCTGTGATCATTTTGCAGCTTTTACATGGGCCGATCTGACCAAACAGCTGCAAAATGAGAGCCTCCGTCACCTGTCGGGAGAGATTCCCCACGTACCTGCATCCGACACAGAGCACAACACGGGTTTAATCCCCCCCCCCCACCATCACCATCACATCTGGACCACCAAGGCACGAAGAATTAAATAGGACAACTCAAGCGTGGAAACATTCTCATGTTTCGCTATGACAATCTAAAAACGTGAGTTTACCGAACATTCACGTAGATTTGATGACAGGAGAGGCACAGTAGTTGGGGGCACTTGGCTATGAATCGGTATGTCCGAGTTCGATTCCCTACCACAGCTAACATCAGTGGTGAGAGATAAGAGAACTGGTCCTGGCTGCCCCCTCACATGACGTGGGGGGGGGGGGGTTGTTAAGACAAGGACAGGTGCATGGCCAGCAATCAAACCCATGTCGTTGGGATTATAGAGCAGAGCGCACACAAACCATTGCACCACTATTCTCCACAAAGTAGAGAGACCATGGATACAGAATCTGAGGCCTCGCACACAACTCAAGCTGGGTCCCTTATTTACCGTGCTGGACTGAGCAGACTGCTGACCCACAGTTGCCCCCTACAGCCTATAAAGGCATGGAAGGTAGGTTCACCTGTTTTACGAGGACATTTTCACGTAGAAAACATCGTTAGCAATTATTCTCTACATGACAAATGTTGAAAAACCAGTGTACATGACATTTTTCTTAGACAATGCCAGTTTATATGACGGTGTTACCGAACTATGAAAGTATTTTAATACCAAACGACAACAATGGAGACAAAATATGGACACACATTTCCCGCATACATTGGAAAATGTCAAATGCACAATTACTGCATCCAACAGCAAAACCTCAAGTGCAGGTGCTATCCCCCTGGTTAGATAATGCTGCCTTGTGCATGTCTGGTGACACACACACAGCCAGGCAAACACTTCGGTAGGGCCAGGCACAGGGGCTGCATTCATGGGCATGTAGCTTGCCAAAACACCACTCAAGCACGTATGAGTTCACCCCCAGCGATTTCATAAACTGGCACGATGTGGGGTTGCGATTTTGATTCAATAAAGAGCATTCTTTATTGGTTGCATTTGTGCCATCCCGTTTGTAATGAACAAGTTGTGTGGACTGTGTAACTTGCACGTAATGTGTCTAATTTGGATTGTCTTGTCTGCATTGTCCCATTCTCATTTGAGTTTCTGTACCATTTGTTTCATCCCCTTTGCATTGCTTGCAATGCGTCTCTCTTTAGTTTGTCTAGCAAGTACTATGTTGTATTGTCTTGTTTGTATAGGTTGTCTCATTTGTGTTGTCTGTCTCGTTTGGACTGTCATGTTGGTATTGCCCCTCACGTCTATGCATGGTGAAGTGTACTCAACCCCTGTGACCCGCACGATGTGGGGATTCCCTCATCCAGCAGTGGATTCACAGTATGTATAATGGCATACTCTTGCAAGTCAAAAGGTCTTCATCATCTGCTTTACAAGAGGCAGAAAACATTTCAGGTAAACCCCCAGAGAAACAACTGGACAGCAATGAGGGGCGAATCTTCGACTCGGCGCAAAATGGCTTGCTAGTGAGGGAGGCAACCTCTGGGCTATTAAGGCATTTTGAAAACAGCAGATATATCCTAGTTACCACTGCTCTTCAATAAAGCCAACTTATAGCTTTATAGCAAGTAAAATAGTTTTACAAGCTAAGGCCTACTGAGCTATGTAGCTCTTTTTCAGAAGCGACCTGCCCACAAACGATAGCTCAACAAAGTGGCTGATCACGTGAAAATGTATTGCAGACAAATACTCTAAAGGCATGATTCTAAATGTGGAGGAAAAAAATGGAAAACCCGGAGAAAAATCCACGTGACCACGTTGGAAGACGTGAAAACTACAAATATACAGATTTTATTATTTTTTACTTTTGGGTCAGATCACGTGCGTAATATGCCAATGTGTGTCATGCCCCCCCCTCCACCCAACACAACCAAATAAAGCCGTCACATGAAAAAAACGTGCCAATGTACTCTAGGTTTTCCTCGCTTCATGCGGGAGATGCGTTCTAAGAAAAGGGCGCAAAAAGGGGCGCACAAAGCAAAACCGCACGGGACAGCTGCCTGCTGAGTAGCGCACACACTACACACAATATCCGCATACGAGTGAATTAAATCCGTATATCGCGAATATTAGGTGGAAATGTCAGCCGCAGATACGCAAAATGGCACAAACCGAACCCGCATAAAGAGAGGGAAACCTTACTGCTTCAACACAGATGTATGTTGTGGAGCAATCCATATCAGTTAATAATTTGGTAGGACATTTCGCTGGTACATGCAACCAGCATCAGGTGACTGCCATAAAAAAGTGGCGTGATGCGTATAAGTTAATGTATTTGCATACATTATAATGTACTCTTAGATTTCAACAGATATTGAAGTTGAGAGATGAAAATAGGTTCAACCGAGCTGACTGCTCTAAGCCAAGTCCAGATTTAGTTAAATGAATTGACTATGACCAACCTGCTTCACCATGTAAGCATATGTACCTTGATATTAACATATCTTACATCATTTGTTAGGTGTTTGGTAATACAAGTGTGGCTGGCATGGTTAATCCACAGCACAGATTAGCCACCTACACATACAATAAAAGGGGTTCTACTGTAAATTATTCACGTTCGTATCAAATGTATGGTTATTTAACTTAAAATTAGCTTAAACTTAAGCAACTGACCCAGATGGCAGGATAAGCACATTAGTGCATTCAAGAGAAATAAAAATAAAGCAATAGGTATCTGTGTAATGATATTGGTCAGCCACACACTAACGAACGCAACGATTATACTTATCACTACACGCTTGTTTGGAGAAAAGCCTCACCGGTGTCTCATGACTCGTTTACAGGAAGGTCCTAGCATGTTTTCGCAGTATGGGGCGAAAGTTGAGTCGAATAATCTCAATCGAGTCATTTGGCTGGTAATTTTTCTAACTCTGGCACACAATGACCTTTCGATGCTTGCAAATTACATCACGGAAATCTTCAACGTCCACTGTGAAGCAGACGATTTTTATTGTTAATACACCCGCAGTAATAACCAGGGAGGCCAGTGGATTTGAACTGTGAACCTTTGCCACAAGCGGCAAACGGGCTACTGGCTGGCCCATGCCACCGCTTCAAAGTATGATGCTAATTAATTTGTTGATATTTTTCTGAACAATTGAGGTAAACAAATCCCACAGCTACATTTTTGGAAGGTTTGAATCGATAAGATTCAATGTTTTGATTATTTTTTTAAACCCTTAATTTAACTTAAATCTCACCGATAGTGCACATTTTTTTAATCTGCAGTGAGTTGGATACATAAATTAACCCAGTCATGAAAACCTACTTGTAAGCTCATTCACAGAATGGGGGGGAAAGCAATTATAATAGCAGTGGGTGTCTGACAGTCCGTAACATTAAAATAATAATTTTAATGCTTCAGCACTTTGTACAGCATTGACAAGATAATTAGCAGTGTGCTCAATAAGGCCCCAATGCCACTTCAGCTGACAATTAAGGCATCGGAATTGTATTCTCAAAAGTATATTTCTGGTTTTTTTACTAAATGTTCAATGGTTCAAAGCGTTCTTTAAGTGTTTTTACGACAACAAAAATGCCTCTGTACGAGGCCTAGTTCCGTTTCTGTAATGTTGAGCTCAAGCAAAATCCTGAGGCTTCTTCTTGGAACTACCAAAATGACGGTACACATTCACAACATCTGTATTTGTGTTGCTTCATAGTACAAGGCAGCACTGGGGCATGCACACTGCTCTCTATGAACCTGCAACCTTAGTTTACTTCCAGTCAGAGCTATGCGACATCAGAGCCCACCTTGAGCTCCGATTGTTCACCAACCCGCACTGACCAGCATGGTGAAGCATGTCAAAGAGGCCCCCATGACCAACATCTGTGAAAAAACGTGCTGGACATCTGTGAAAAAGAGCATCATAGCTCATCGGATTCCTCCTGTATAAATAACTATTATGATTCTGACATGACATCAAGAGACCTTTATCCAGCAGTGAATTGACAGGGCTGTTAACATAACATCGAGAGGCCTATGCTGTGTAGATGAAGCAGATAGTGTACATTAATTGAAAAGTGTACAGGGAAGGCAGGGGGATTGGGTTGGGGGGAGGGAGCAGACGCTGCATAAGGCAGTGGCAGTTATCGTTAAACTCCATCTGCTGGTGCAATAATCATAACTGAATCGGAAGCATCACAGGAGTGAATTATTTGGTGCTGCGTTGGGAGTGGTGCACAAGCATGCAAAAAAAACCTCACGCTCGTCGATAACACTGCCTTAAAAGCACAAAATGTACAGCCCCTCTACATTGAACACGAATGACGTCACCGCCTTGTGCTCCGCCCCTTTAGTAACGAGCCAACGTGCTCATTAATATTAATGAGCAGGTGGTGGTTTGTGATGACGACGCTGTCTTGTGCCACCTCTGCACCTCCCCCCTTTGCTTTTCCTCCACACTTTTCAACGAGTATACACTACCTGCCACATCTATAAAAGATAGGAACTCAATGTTCACGAGGCGGTTTCAAGGTCCAAGGGGAGGTATATATTTGTATATACAGTAAAACCTTGGATTGCGAGTAACTTGGTCTGCGAGTGTTTTGAAAGACAAGCAAATTTTTTAATTTAAATATTAATTTCATAAACGAGCGAGGTCTTGCAATACGAGTACTGTAGTACATACAGTATACGCTTTGTCTGCGAGCGTCACGTGATCACAACTGATATACGAATGCTTTGATATACGAGTGCTTTGGATTACAAACACGTTTCCGGAACGAATTATGCCCGCAATCCAAGGTTTTACTGTATTTGTTTGTATATATTTGTTTTTATTGGGAGAAGAGCCTCCTCCTCGGTGCACCGGCCTGTCCACTTGCCTTGTTTTTGAATTGACCAACGTGATGCAAGTCTGGCCAAAGCTGATGCACCACAGTGTTGGTGGCAGCCGAGCCAAGGGAAACAAATGCCTCGTACAAAATTCTCCCCCTATAGCATACATGCAACAGCGACGAGTTAAAAATGTTTACACCCTACAGCATTGCACAATCGTATTGGAATACTGGTTAATAAACGCTCATATAAGGCATAATGCAATGACTCGTAGTCAATCCAGTTCATATTCCTCGCTCACCTCAACTGACTAGACCTGAAGCATTTAAGTCAGCACCGTGGCAAGCATGCATCAGCACATCTGGGAACATTCCCCAGGACAAGCTCATGTCATCACAGCAAGACGGTGATGTTCTCCAGAGCAGTTGTGGACTATTTTGGAAGTGCGTGTTCATTCATTTTAACTCACTGGAGATAACAAATTTATGCTTAAAACATTGGCTCACAAACGAGTTTAATCTCAATAGCGAATCCCAAAAGATGAACATGAATAGATAAAAACTACAACTGACAACTCATCTGCAAAACATCACACTTTTGTAAAAGCCTTGCGCTATCACAGTGTGAAAGCCGTCCTGGGAGAAAACAAGAATGACGAACTTGGACATCGCGTTTATGTTATTTTACTTCTGGTTCTGTTTGGTTACATTGTTCCACCCCCTTCTTCCATCTTCGTGACCCCTACCGCGGTAGGGCAGCAAACCCGGACGCCTCTTCAACCCCTAATTTTGAGGGGGTATTACGCAGAGTTTGTTACACGTTATTTGCTGGGGTTTTTTTATCTTTTTTAAAATCCACTTTGTAATTCTGGGTTCTTGAATGACAATACAATTTTCACTAAAGAATTTGAATAACAATTCTACCAACGATGAAGGCAACTCGGGAAAGTGAAACACATTTTCGTTTGATGAAAACACAAGCGGCTCGCCATTGTTTCTTTGTCACAGTACATGTGTTTACTTTTTCACATTCACCTCCTCAGTTTACACCCTGGTAGGGCCTCCTCGCACGCAAAACCTTTTTGGTGCCAATTGGCCTGCACACCTGCCACTCTTATCAGCACATCCAGCATTGTCAGCCTCCAGGCTTGCTTGCTTGGGGTTTAACATGAGACTTGCCGAGGGACTTCTGATGGTCGACAGCAAGAATTACCCCTCTCAAGTCACCGTCGGAGCAATTCAAATATCACAACCATCCTAGCAAAACATTTACGTATCGAATGCCATCAGGCCTGTGAACAATGGAGTTTTCTGCCACATGAGCCGTCTGACACGCTAGCTAGTCTGTGTAAAGAAATCATCACGACAGCCAAATCAAATGTTTAAAAGGTGATGAATATGGCATCCGGTTTGAGCTATCAAGGGAACTGCATAACTCATACGCAAAGAGTTTGGCCACTTGTGAATAGATGAGAATGTATTACAATTTTTATAATTGTTTTAATGTTAGTAAGCAACTTCCCTCATTCGACTCTACAATTGTAGCAATTTCTATAAACTGGCTATGCACATTTGGCAAAAGCGTTAAACAGCTGGTGTTTGAATTTTGTTGAAGTTGAAATTAAGTTTTCGTTTTGTCCGAAAGCACCACCTATTTTTCAGAGTACAATTATATTGTGTTAATACAATACCTCAATAGGACTATATGAAACTTTCTAAATACCGACATAATTCATTACATAAACTGTACAGTTCACCAATTTCAAGTATTATATTATGTATGACGGAATATTTCTAAGTGTACAGTCTGATATTAAGCAGTAATTAATTAAGCATAACAGACCTGATTCACTGATGTAAGGAGGCTTTAATCCTCTAGATGATGAAACCATTGTTTTATTGTCATTTGCCACTAGAAAAACGCATTCCTCAGTGACTATTTACTAGTATGAGCCAAGAATGTCTGTGTGTCCCGCGCGTTACGTTACTCCACGTCGGCCAGCCCCCCTCATTAATAGTCATGAACAGGTGACGTCCTCCACATGGACCCCCCCCCCCCCGCCTCATTAATAAGCATGGTCGGGTGACATCACTCCACATGTAACACCCCCCCCCCGCATTAAAAATCATTAAAAGGTGACGTCTTCCAAATGGACACCCCACCCCCAAAAAAAGATTCATAAGTGGGTGACGTCACTCCACATGGGGGGGCGAGGCACTTCCTTCCCACCCCTCAGCGGCAAGTTGCAACCCTCACTACAAAGGCAGAACCCTCACGTCACGAGATCTCCGTACCGCTATTGAGACGTAGAAGTAAAAATTACGTCATGATGAACAAGGGATTATAACCTGTAGCAAGTCTGTGTCACCGCGCCCTTACAAATTGCACACGAATTGATGCAATGAATATCACGTCGCGGTCTGCTTTTCGCTTGAAAGTTTGAGATTTACTGAAATACACCCGTCCTTGGACGGGCAAAAGGCGAGTTCAAATATAAAAACATGTGGGAGTTACTGGGAGCCAGTTCAGGTAATTATAATGAAATGTGCACTGGAAAAATCTGTTGTGGTTCTCCCTAGCAAATTCCAGTGCAGTAAAATCAATTGTTGCACGATACTTCTATGGACCCGTACCTATATACCCCTTGCCTTGACCAACCCACACCGACCATAAATTTGGATAGAGTTTTTTTAGGGTTAGATCCATGTAAATGTGTCATTAAACCCACCACCATCCGACACACCCAATTTGCAAGGTTCGTCACGTAAACAAAACATGCCCATTAATTACTAGTTCTGCACACCGTTGTGTTGGAGAGTAAATCCACAACATTTACAATTTGAGTAGGACGTTTCTCCGGTAATTACAACCACTCATCAGGCGACAGCAAGAATTGTGGAATTTGGTCAAATAACCCCCACAACCCGCACAGCGTGGGGGAGGCCCTCGACCACAGAGGATTGACAAAGGGCTGTACATGTACACGGTGGCTCCATGCTCAAATCATCAACGCGACTCCATCCCCATTTCAGAAAATGGAGGCCTTCACCACATGGGTGGATTGTGAACCCTATATTTTCTTTGTGGCAGTGATCCACAGCGGTTTGCTTAAAAGGCCAAAATGCCGGACTAATCTGGTAAAAACGTATGTTTCGGCTTTCACTGGCGCTAATCCAAGAGCATTTTACAATGCTTGACTGGCTTGTTCGTCCCCAAATTGCAAGTCAGTATGAATTGTGTGATACACTGCCAGTAGGCATAACTTGTGTAATACAATCAACAAAACATTACAAGAGGATACAATAACTATTCTAAGTGCATTTCTAGAATGTGAGTAAACAGATAACACATAAAATCAAGAGCTGCAATAATGCTTTGCTGTTGGGAAAAAAGCGTGGACTCATTCGGCAACTTGATAGGCTTGAGGATAGCGAGCCTGCCACTTGGCCAGAAGACGTGAAAAAACTCACCACCTCCACAGGGTATTGATAAACAGTCACAATTTTGGTGTTATGATTAATGTCAATATTTACTTTTTATTTGTGTTTTGTTTGAATCATCTCATTTGTATTGTTTGTGTCGCATGCAATGTATTTTATTTTTTTTAATTATCTCAGTTTTACTGTCGAAATCGTATTATCTAGACTTTGTATTCAGTATCACTGAATACAATATTAGCTTTCATATGATCAAAATATCGGGTTTCCTAACTTGGTAATGGTATTTAACATTAATTCTCGCCGTTTCGCTTTAATATATTTCAAGTATGAATAACAATAAACTCAAAAGCTCTTTGATTGGAGTTCACTCAACATAATTATTCTAAAACATTGTAACTTTACAATCAATAAGGCTCAGATATGTCATATCGCATGAATAATCTATGCGAGTAGTGAATAAACATTTGATCATAAATTAAGGAAAGCTTTATTTAATATTAAACATTTAATATATTCCACCTTACACATTAAATACTCATAATTTGTTAAACAAGTATGGTACCATATTGCACTGAATGTTCAACACAAAGCATATTAATCAATAACAAACCCATTATCTTACAGCGGATGAGACAACATGCGTCCACCACACATGCTGAAAAAAAATCCATGACGCCATCGTTGTCTATAAAGCGTTTCACAAAGCATTCATTTAACGGGAATTGCCTGAGAATAGGTTTTCCCCTTTTTTCTGGCAACAAAACAGGTGTTAAGATGTTAAAACACCAAACTGAAACCTTTTACAAGGAATCATGTCTGCATTAACCACAATACTTGTGGTCAGAATGCAAACAAAAAACGTACTCTGATAATAATATATGCATTGTTTTAGAACCCGATTGGTCCACACCAGAAACAACCTAGTCTCAAAACGGTGTTAAACCAGAGGATGCCAAAAGGTATTTGCCTATTTTCTAAAAAAATAAGTCACATGATAGTGATAAACTAATACTGCGGTTCCACAAAGTCACAAAGCAATATATATAAAAAATTTACACTATTCACATTGTGGGGTATTTAGCTAAACAATACAAAAATCGTGGATTTTAAATCGTAACGATATATCATGATGATAGTAAAACTGCAGCCGGGTGGACTCACAGTTCCTATGATCACTGTTACATTGCTATTATGGCTTTATTTTGATTTCGAAAACTTTTTTGGTTTGGCCATGTTTGTTTGTTGCAGTACGGAGTTAAGACTGATGGCCTTAATCTAAGTTGTCTTGTGCTTGTTGTTGTTTAACTTGCATCCCACTGAGATTTTTGGGTGCTTTTTCTGCAATATTTTGCTGTCTTTTCTTGGATTTTCTGTTTGCACAGTCACGTAGTCACTTGAAGATGTTTTCTTGTTCATGTTTTTGTTTGTCGCGGTTGCACCCGATTCAAGAGCCGAATGGCTCACCGGGCTATACCAAATAAACTGAAACTGAGCTAGCCGTATTTCGCGCTTGGCCTGACCAGTGCTGCTATTAAAAACCCCCCATCTGAAACGTACACGAAATAGCAAAAAAATAACAAAAATTACAGATTATTTTACATACATTTATAAACGTGTTCTTAATAGTATTTGGCTGCTATACATTTCCACACGAGCCACTTCGTTGGGCTATCATTTGTGGCCGGGTTGCTTCTGAAAATAATCTAAATAGTTCAGTGGGTCTTACCTGGTAATAAGAAAAAAACAGGTTAAATAGTTTAGGTTCATATACTTTGGAATATAATTGGTAATACACATGATGCGCGAGAACACGTTATGGTGTCTATATTGTATCAAATAGTTCAAGTGTATTAAATGTACTTATGGCATTATGTTAGTGGTGGGTGACTGCCATGCAAATGATTGCACAGCAAATATAAACGCATGTTCTTTTTACTTTTTGGTTTGTACACTAACACACACACAAATGTATGTACCCTACTTACAAATGTATGTACCGTACTACATATAAACATATACTGTATCGTACATATGTACAGCATACATGTAAGGCACATACGCGCGTATTTGTTTTTACTTAAGATTTTTATTGAAATCACGGCTAGCCGGACTAGGGCCCCCCCCCCGCCCCCGCAATAAGTTCAACTAGCTGGACTTTTCCTGTATCGCGGCAACCCGAGTATTCATAATACAGGTTTTTGGGTTAGATCGCGTAAATATAATACGTTGTTAAACCCACCACCCGACAACCAATTAATAAGGTTTTTCACGTAAACAGAACAAGACAATTTGTTACTAGTACAGCACACCGGTGGAGAGCAAAGCCACACCATTTACCATCTGCATCATCAGGCAGACAGCCATCTAGCAGAATCAGGTAGACAGCCAGATTATGGCTCTTCTTCTTTGGAATCTGAGGATGCTAGTTATAATTACTGGCAAAACGTCGTACTCAGATTGTAAATGTTGTATATTTTCTCACCAACACACCAGTGCGCTGTACTAGTAACGAATTGGCACGTTCTGTTTACGTGACAAACCTTACTAATTGGCTGTGTCGGGTGGTGGCAGGTTTAATGACACATTATATTTACGCAATCTAACCCCAAAAAAAACCTATATACTGGATATTGGTCGCGAACGCCTTCTATGTGTTAAACTGACGACCCCTAGTATTCCCATATGCTTCATCTGCCTCATTTGCATTTTCCGCAATTGTGCTATCCCGTTTGTAGTTTATTTATTTTAATATCCCTTGTATCTTTTATATGGCAAACACACTGTATTCTGCATTGTTCTGTACATCTTGCTTATTCTGTTCCTTTTGTTATATACCATCTCATTCGAAATGTCCATCTCATATATTTTGTCTTACCATTTGTGTAATCTACGATTGTCTTGTGTTTTTTTCATCAGCAAAAATGTACACTAGTCGATAATTTGCATGCAACTTTCATATATAAGGGAATTCATTTTTATATTAAGTTCGTTGACCTTACGCCACACCTCCAATGACCACGGTTGGCTAGGTAGAGTGTGAGAGAAGTTCAACATACATACAATGCATGTATCATAATTAAAGTAATCCATTTGTATTGGTCCATCGTTACACACCTATGGGTCAGTGTGCCTACAGTTCAGGGCACAGTTCCCACACATGCTTGTTGACTGTGATTGTCTAACTTCAGTAAAGTGGACCATTGTGTGTTGGTGGCAGAGCCCAAAGCTGAACAGAATCTTATTGTAGGGCAAAATAATTGTGGGTCCTTTAAGTTCTCCTGGCTATTCACAAAATTACACATCACCTCAAATCTCTCAACTAGTCTCAAATAACGGTGTGTGCTTTGGTTAACAAAAGTCAGGAACCACATTTCCTCTAGACGACAAATGCAACAAAACAAGCGAGTGAAATATTTCACATTTTGAAGCTAGAAAATAATGATTTAGACCTTGCACTGGAGTAAAGAACTTTTGGAAAACCATGACAATTACAGACTGCAATGGAAATATTTCACAACCAGAAAATCAAATAAAAAATTTAAATTCACGTAACCACTACGGCATGCCCTTTAACCAAACATTCGGAGCGATTACTGCTTCCATATGAATTCTCATCGCGGCGATCAAACAGTCTACAGTAATTGCCTAGTTGGGCACTTAATATTCTAATCACTGTGCTGCATTAGCGTTGATCGCACCTTAATCTGAGGAAACTAATGGAAATACCCACGTTTTCACCATTTATCTTTAAATAATATCGATACAATAAAATGTAGTATTAAATGTCTACAGCATTAACAGCAAGCATGTTATAGAAGCTACAGCACTTGTTAGAAAGCTGACTGTGAATTATGCCTAGTTATGTTTGGCCATAAATACGTGATGTCTCCTCTTGCTCCAACACAGCATGGACGAGTCTGTGCGGGGAACGAGGAAGTGAAGAGCAGCAACTGAGAGAGTGCGTGAGCATTTTAAAATCCTTGTAATAACCATTCCCTCCTTCGGACATTTTGGTGGAAAAGGAAAACCTTAAGGAGCAAAGCAAAGCCAGGTTGAATTTGACATGTATGTCCAGGCCCTGCATTCCTTCACTGGCCTAACACGCATGATGTGGATCAAGCACAAATACAAAACTCATAGCCAATTAGCCGCATGTGAAAGCCAGGCAATCAGACGCCCATGCAGGCCTGCCAATAATGCTCAATGCTGGGCAGCTGGGCTACGAGCTTATATTTGCAAGCTAACTAATCGGCAGTGTACAAGACTGCTAATAAGTTTACAAATATAAAAACATGCCTTTCAAGTTGAGCCAAGAGATATGCAAATGAATATTTGCATTTGCTATCCTTTTAATAAAAATGCAGTGCGTGACCAATCAACCCACCACCCCGAACATATAACACAATCCATATACGAACTTCCATGACCCAGGCATATCCGAACAAGAGGCAGCCACGACACTACACGACCCAAAAAATCTAAACAACATTAAACCTTGAACATGCTCTTTTAGCCATTGCTGTACGTCTTAGTACCGATGTCTCGATTAATAGATTCACCGATCCACCACTTATCACTGCTATGACCCCCCCCTCCCCCTTTGAAGTCGGTCAACCTTGGCGCAAAACAAGTTCAAAACAGTTGAGCTGCACACAACGCAACACAATGTTCTGAAGCGGGCCCAAAATACACATGCTGTGCACAACAGACATCGCTTGTGAACGATGTTGCTGGGTCAGCACAGAAACTCCTATTTGCCTGCAGTCCCATAATCCTTGCATTGAAGGCCTTGCTGTGCCTCTTGCTCATGAAGAAGTCTCCCTTTTCCAAGAGACACGGCAGCAGAGTGCAAAAGCTGTGCTGGACTGAACAACCCTCAGCCGAGCTGGGGTGAAGACGTCACTTTCACAAGAGCCTGGCATACAGTAGCAGCAGTCTTCCTTAAACACCCCGTAGTTATTACTACACTCTCGGCCACTCTGGGTCAAACTGCTACAATGACGCTTCTCATTCATGCATCTAAACATCCCCACACTACGCATATAGAATGGAAATTTAAACGTACACATGACACGGCCTTCTTTCAAATATATTTTTGACACGTGCTGATATTTAGAGGTCTTGAAAGTTAGGTGAAATCACAATGCAATAAAACAAATAAATTTGAGAAACACTTCGCTAAAGTAAATGACTAAAATGCTCCTCAGGCAGTGTATAAAGACACACTCCTTGCATTTTGTTCCATTCTGCTGGAAAATGCAGACGTGTCTAGCAGCACAATGGCAGCACGGTCCTCTCGCACTCTCCCAACACACGCAGTGGAACAACTGGCCACTGCAAAATCCACGTGTCCTTGCCATTTGCTTTGTAAATTAAACATCAATTGACTTATTGCGATGCCCATAACGAGGCGAAATTGATCGTGAAATATTACATGCACAGGGAAACTGGAGGGCACTCACGTCAGTACTGGATGGTGTCTAAGTAAATTCGTACGGATTAAATGCGAGATTCTTAAATTGAGGCTTTGTCACGATAGATTTTGCTGTTTTATTCGAAAACACTGACATGCTCCAAGGCTGGCTGAGACGCCTAATTATTGCATCTGGTGGTACCCACACACACCCCAGGACGGCTTTATATTTAGTTGATTGTTGCAGATGAAGTGCTGCAGCGATATCAATGTGTAGTGGACCAAGTGGGGATTCTCCACACGCACTCCTCACTCAGGGGCACACACAACTTCATCCACACGCAGGTGAGGATCCATCAAGAGTCTCTGTTGCCAGATTTGGGTCTGAATGCGAGGCAAGGAGATGGTGACACCATCTCAGTCCCAAAACTCCATCCTCCCACTTAAAACACCATCGATCCTCTCACTCAAACATTACCCAACCAATCCCCTCTCAACACCACCACCACCACAATCATATCCTTAAGCACAATCCTCTCAATCACCAACATCCCACCCTTCCACTCACACAAATCCATCCTCTCTCGCGAACACCACTCGCCCCCCCATACTCAAACACCATCCTCACACTCAAAACATCATTCCATCTCCTCGCGCAAACACCTATCCCGTCCTCACACTCAAAACATCATCCCACCACCTCACGCAAACACATACCCCGTCCTGAAACGCTCCAACATCTCCCGAACACCACCATCCCACCCCAGCCCGTGCCCCCCCCAGTGATTGTGGAATGGAGGGGAGCTTCCGCGCGCTCGCGCCCCGCGTCAAAAAAATTAACAAAATCACGCGGTCGCCGTCGGCGCAGGAGGCACGTCCCGTTCCTTTTAAACATCGCTACTCCATTCGCGACTACAAACGTAACAATAAAGATAATTCCTGAGGAAACGACAACAAAGGAGCACAACAATGGCAACATTAGCCAGGCCGGCCTGCGCGGTGAGCCAGGCCCTGGGCCTCGGCTCACCTCGCCTCGCCCCATGCTCCCTCGCGTCTCCTCGCCCCGTCCCTCTCCACGTCGCCTAAACGCCTTAACCCCCCCGCCGTGTCCACACTCCGCCTCGCCACTCACAGCGTCTTGGGCTGCCCGTCGTCCTCCATGGCCCCACCACGCCTGCCGTGTCTCTCTGCGCCGCGTCCCGGGCTCAGGCGAGGGGCAGGGCGAGCGCGAGACGCTAGGCCGAGGGGCGGGGCTGCTGGAGGGAGTAGAAGGGACGAGGGGGGCGGGGCTAAAGGGGGCGGGGCTGGGGATGTAGGGGCGGGGCTGGCGCTGCGGGTGAAGACAATGGGAGCGCGCGCGCTCGGGTAAAAGATGGCGGAGCGGGGGGAGGAGTGGAGCCCCTCCCCTCGCTTTTGGTTAACCCCCCCCCTCCCTCTTCCCCCCCATGACTCTTGCAAAACCACGCCCACTACAAAGCCCCGCCCTCCACGCCACGTGATCCCCGACCTGCCAACACGTGGCCAGCTCCGCCCCCCCCGCCGCCCTGTTACACGCGTTTCCTCTGACGTCATTGCACCGCACACCTCCCATTGCCTCCACCACCGTCGCTTCACGCATGCGCAGAGCGCGGCTGCACTGCCCGGATGACGTCGTGGCAGCGCGGGGGAAGGGGGCGGGGCTCTCTCATTGCCCCCCCCCCTCGCAAACCACGTGTCATGTCCGTGTTTGTTTATGGGTCAGGCCACGTGGTGGTTTTCCGGCCAAATTTTCGTCATCCACTCCCCACCGTCCGACGCGATTGTCACCGTCTACAAATATCGATTATCTATTCGCGCCAACCTATTGATCGAATTCTGACCCATAAAGCGCCTCACCGGTTGCTTGAGACCTTTTCATGGCTGAATTGAACGTCATCATACAACGACGTTTAACTCAAAAGCGCTTTGAGCATAGTCAGGGAGGGGAGTTTCGGAAATGGGGCGTCAACAACAATTCCCTGAAAAGGAGACGGACGACGTTTCAGGCAAAGACCTTCCTCGCACATTAAGCACTGCAAAGCCACCACATTGCAGACTGCCCTCGCTTCTCTCACACGGCTCCACTGGAATTCACTCCGATCGTCTCCCTCCCAAATTGGTGTGCTACAGTGTATATTGAACGCATGTGGGTGTGGGGGGGGGGTAAATCAAACTATTCTTACACGAGCGCAATGCAGTTATTGTCTCCCTCAAGGGTTTTGCATTCCGACAGGTACTTCTGCTTTGTAGTTAAAGAGGCAATGCAAATCAATAACATAATATCGTTACAATATTTTTTTGCACCCATAACATTGAGCAACGTCTCAGAAGTTTATTGTTTAGCCGAGGGGACCCGCTTTTGGCACCTTGTTCTTTAGTGGGGCAAGCTGCCAGAAGAAGCTTTATCCATTTCGAGTCACACGCCAGCCATAACACTTTAGGACGCATATTTTAAACGCGTCGACCACTTACCGATTTTCAACCGAATCGTTCTGCTTTATAAATTTACGTTTGATGTAATTTTTCCTTTGAAAATCGTTATGCGGTAAAAAAAATTACAAACTCGACAGCCTACCAGTAGGGTTAACAATTGTGCTTGAATCGCTGAGAAGTACTTTTCGACTAGGGCACCCACACCTTCATTTCCATCATTTGAAATGTCATAATGTGGGCTGCAAACGTCAATACGCCTCGAAGCGTATGCTAAATGGTTTAACATCTATACTGCATGTCTAAATGAGCTCAAGCCTTCCGTGAATCACGTGACTGCTATGTGACCACCCCCACTCTCAATCCCTCCCCTCTTCCAGACCCCTGTGAAAACAAATGCTGCTTCGTACAAAATCCAAGGGCCTCATCTTTCCCGACCATTTGGTTCAATTTTTCCATTCCTTTACCATCCCTTTCCTCTTATTTACTATTCATTCCCTTGTATCTTTCTTTTCCCATTCCTTTTTCTTTTTCCATACATTACATTCTTGACCCAACTCCCCTTCCTGTTGTGTGCCACGAGTTAAAGGTTGTTCGTACACATACATGCAATACAATTATTACAAAATACACTGTTTTCATTAGCAATGTAAAAATATACATTTCTGGTAACTGAAAGTAAAAAACAGGAAAACCTGGTTACTGGTTTGCTGCACATATAGAAATGTCTCGCAGTAAACAATATTTTATTTTTTAACTAAGAAACGAAGGGAGCTTGCGTTGTGTAATAGCGCACTGGACATGCAAAGTGCAGATTCGATTTCATCTCCCTGGGCAGCAGTTTAAATAATGAAAAAAAAATATTCTTAAATCTCCCAAAAACTCTGTTCACTCAGCAGAATAAATTAGTAAATTCTGGCTACGCACACCTCTTCTAAGACACGTGGTCGGCGTGGAAGAGTAGACTAAATACCCATTGGAGCTTCCTCGTGAGTGGTGTATTATTGCGTACCTGACACAAACCAGGTGTTTTAATTTCCCAGGACGACTTACAGATTTATCATGGCAGCTGCCCACACGAGGGTTGTAACTGTGATATTTGGGGCCCTGTGGGGAAGTATTCACTGAATCTCCTGAACAGAAGTAATCTGAGTGAATAATGACCAAATTCAGTAATTGAATTAGAGGGAGCTGCCATCAGTGGGAAATGAGATTCATCTGGTCGTGGTTCAGGCTCTCCGATGGTACTCTTCAGGGTGGACCAGACTTCAGACACGGAGGCACAAGAAAGGATCTCCAGGATTGGATGATAATTCCATGCTGGAGTCATCCCGGGTTGACAGATGCTCTCAGCTCAGCATCCAAAAAGATGGGTCTGGCTATTGTATGTTATGTGGTTGTCCACCTGATGACGGACGCTTGTGTTGCGCCCGAAACGTCGTGATTTAATTTATTTTCTTTTATACCTACGTGACTTTACCGAAATAACCTAAGAGTACGTGTAATCCCGATTGGGTAACGTGCGGCCAAGTTTAAACATTTGGATGACACCAGCGCACAACGGCTTGCTCTCGTCAAACGACAACGGGACCTTGAACGTCCACCCTGAAGAAGACAGCGCCGTAGTATTTCATGGTTAATGTACCTGCATTATTAACCAGTGCGGCCCACCGGATTCAAACCGTGGAACCCCTGCAACGAGTGGCAAAACGCACGACCACGTTACCGCTCCAAGTAACGCGCATGCGCGGTCATTAACGCCACGATTTAATCGGTCTTTAATATATTGGACCTCAAAGCTCGCTCACCAACACATTATAATTTTGTACTCGGACAGGGCTCGGCAAACCTGCGGCTCCAGAGACGCGTGCGTATGGATCCCTACAGTCACGAAAACTTCAAATCTAGATTGTATGTTATTATTTCAAAGTCTGGTGGCCGGGTATTACCTTTGTGCAGCTGTACAGGCTGTTGCTGTTTTGTGAATTGTTGTATAACAGCCTCGCCAGGGCTACACCATTGTGCCTATTACTGGGTTAACATATATGACCGTAGTGGCATGCACAGCAAGAAGGGAAGCCAAACCAGCCAGCTGTGCGTGACATGTCAACCGATGTGTGTGCGGCACCACCCCAACCAGGATGCAGCCTATAAAACCATCTAAAAAACCCAATTGAAAAAATAAAAACATCAGAGTAAAACCTTGACCTCAGCTTCATCAGGGGACGAAAACCGTTATTGTTAGAACTGTGTGCATTGTCTATCTCAGATTCCCTCGCTGCAAACATCTCACACACCGTGTCTCTCTGCATCCCTTCTGCTCTATGTATGCTTTGCCTATTCCACACATCTCTCCACGCCGTTGTGCATGTCTCCGAGTCTTTTGCTCCAAGCCTCTCAACTTGACACACGCCCACACCGCGCTCGCTCAGCACTCATTAGTGGCGCATCGTAGAGGCATCGTCATTAGATGCGCGCATGTTGTGACGTGAGAGCCGAGTGAGGGGCAGAGATATATTTTTTCATAGCAGTGACTGCTCCCTCACGTTTCGTGATATTTTAAATGTGGCACTGTTGTGCCTTCAAGCTAGGCCTCCGGTTCATGTTCGTGGTGGTGAATTCACCCATTTGAAACGATGGGACGCTGCAGCGTCATGGACTGTCAGTTTTTCAGAAAACATATTTTTGCTAAATAACATAGCGTTTATTCCACATCCTCCCTCGCATCATACAGTGCAACATCCTGACATTACCAGTTGCATCGACGGTATCAGGCACACTGGACTCATCAGAGCAGGCGGGGGGAGGGGTGGAAGGGATATTTTTTTGGGGGGAGGGGGTGGGTGGCCAGGTCATTGCCATTCTGGGCTCAGCTATTTAAGACTGGTCTAAGGTTTAGGAATGGACCCCATGTACGTGCTGTCGTATTCTTCCATGTCTCTGAGTTTATAGCTCAGATACCCCAGTGCTGAGATTTGGCCTAATGAATACAGCCATTTAGGGTGGGAGGGGGATGTTCGTGATTCTTCCACGTACTCAATGTGGGTTTTGTTGCTGCTATATTGAAAGTCCTTAACAAAATGTTCTGTTCTCGAGTCAGTGCCCCTTATCTTAAGCCCCCCATAGGGTAGTTTCCACACTTCTTTTTACAGATGTGTAGTGAGTCCACCTGAGTCGCAGACGTTATTCTTGCAACACATTTATTCATAACACGTATATACAAAGGGGTAACTGCCCCTTTACCAAATACAGCCTACGGTGGTGACCACACAGCTAACTACTCTATACATAGGAGTTACAGCTACGAAGGGTCAGACCCTCACTCGAGTTCCCGGCCACGTGTTGGTGCCTCTTCAGATATAGGACGTAGAATGTAGAGCTTCCAGCTTGTAGAACGAAGCGACCCTGTCCCTCTCAGGGACCCACCTTATATCCCCCTGGGTCGGGGCCGGCTCCGCCCTTGGCCCCGCCCACCTTCGCGAGCGTTCTAGCTCCCTCTCGATCCCTCTCAAGAGCTCTCCCAGGACACGTGATCACCCCCTAGCCTCCCCCCACCTGGGGCCTTCTCTGTGGACACTCCGGATCAAGTGCCTACGGGGTCAACCAGAGTGCCATGGCCCGGGGCAACCCTGTCCCTGGGCTGACACTCTCCTGCTCCCCCTTGTGGGAGCCCGCACTACACGCCATGCGTGGTGCCCGCGCTATCCCAGCACTCACCAAACCCCGCTAGGGCTGGTATTACACCCACCTATGGGGTGTACGCGATGACAGTGCATCGCACGCCGTGCTATGCTAGAGCCGGCCTCACACAGCAATACACGGTGCTGTCCGCGACGTAAGTACATCGCACGCCACGGCCCTCCCGGGCCAGAATACCCCCATGAAATGTTCATACAACTCAGTAATAGTCGGACATGACCAGAACGCATGTTTGTAATCGTGTATTAGGGGGAGGGATCTGACCCCTTGGGGGGTGGAATTCCAAATCTGGGTCCATTTTTTTTGCTCCCATAGTGCTAGGGTCAGAGGTCGTCCTCCGCTAGCCTGCTATGTTCCCCTCTGCCAGCTTATCCACTGCCGGCCTCTCACTATACACTCCGCTAGCTTACTATAAACTCTGCGAGCTTCTCTACTGCGAGCCTTATCACCCTCACGCCTCCAACCTCGCCCGTGCCTCCAGCAGGGGATCAGCCAACACCACTGGAGTGGACGAGGTGTGGAGAGCGGGGTCTGGGACTTCTCTTGAATCCACTCTTGTCTTCACTCCAACCAACTCAACCCCTCAGCTTCACACGTTCCTCTTTTATCCCCCTCCTAATTAAGTGCCCTCAGATGGCCCTCATTAAGCCGGCGTGCTCCCCAGCCTCACACACGTGTTCTCCCCCTTATCGCCACTATCTCTCACCTCCATGGCGCCGACTCCGCGTTTGCATTTGCAGCCGCCAATCACTGCCTCTTTCCCTAAATGCTGGCGTCTCTCTGTCTGCTGTCACCCAGGCCTGCTTATCCTTAGCTGACCTCACTGTCTGCAACCCCGTACACAATGTAACTGCTGTTTGCAACCCTGCGCGCGTTACGCCACTACATCAACAATAATGCAGGTCACACTATCATTGTGTTTTTTATTCATATTTTGATTTGTATTTTTATTCGTTGCACCGTTTCATTTGTGCAATACACAGGCAGAAGACTGCTTAGATGCCAACGTCATTAAACATGTCCATCTTTATTCCGTACGGCTGCTGATGTAGATGCAGAGCAATATCTACAATCTCACATTCAGGTGGTCAAGCCCAGAGACTACCACATCAGGAGCAGCGGAATGTATCATCGCTGGGATGTCTCCTTCGTATTTGTGGATCAAGCATTGCGTCGTTATTTTCTTATACTGTTCTGGATGACCACAGTCGCACGCTACTGGAGAGTTTTTAATTTTCCATTTGTGCATCAGGGTTCCGTATCTCTCTTCCATGGTTTGTGCAGTGGATGCGGTTTAGGGTGGACCATGAGCTTCGTGGAAGATCAAACCCATGGATCTTATGCGTTTGGTGTTTTCACAACATGGCCATAACAACCTGAAACACATTTCTGGGAGGATCAACCTGGACACACGGCTACCTGGACGTTCCTCCCCCTAACTTTGCCAGCCCCACTTCTTCTTGGATAGCCACGTCCACTTAATCGCTAATCTCACCCACACAAGTAAATGTCTTCGCTCTTTCTAACGTTGACCCCAGGTTGCCCCCCCCTCCTCCCAGCATCAAGAGTTTAGTGTGCCAATGCAGCCACTAACACCAAACCATGGATTGTATTATAACTTCGCACTGCCCCAAGTATTAAATTGAAAGCGGTGTATCTGATATTCACCAACTCTCAGAAAAAGCCATTGAATGGTTAAATCAGGTAGAGAACTGAACGCATAATGGTTGCTCTTCATTGGCCATACAAAAAGAGCATTTGAATCTGGAGATACAATCCAGATTTTCACAAAAAGCTTCGGGAAGACACCGGGATGACCGCCTTTCTTAGACCACTGTGACCTGGCAAAACCCACGACGTTTGGCAGCTTCAATGGTGAGTCGGTGTCCACGTGGAGAGACCGGGAATCACGTGGAGAGCGACTCTCATCACCCCCCCCCACCTTTGGTATGAGAGAGCGCGCGCGAGTGGGCGGGCCATACTGGGGGCACCCCCCCCACCGCCCCCCCCGCCCCCATCAACCCCACCGCCCCCATCATCCCCCCCCCCTTTGGTATGAGAGCGCGCGAGTGGGCGGGCCATACTGGGGGCACCCCCCTACCGCCCCCCTCCGCCTCTCGCCCCACGCGAACGCGCGCGCGCCGCTTCCGGCTGCTCGAGTCACGTGAGCGGCGCGCGCGCGCGCACTGGAGTCGAAGCCGCGCGCGCGCGGGCGGGCGGGCGGGCGGGGGGAGGCGGCGCGCGAGGGGGGGGGGCGAAAAGGGGGAGGTGTGGGGGCTGAGGGGCGGGGAGTGGGGGGTGGGGCTGAGGGGCGGGGCGACCTCTCCGCCAGCTGCGCGAGGCCGCGGCCCCCGCGACTCCCAGCGCCGTAAGTCGCGCGCGCGCGCACGGGGATGGGGGGGGGGTGAAGTGGGGGGGGGGTCTGAAGTGGGGGGGGGGGTGAAGTGGGGGGGGCAGTCGCGCGCACGGTTCCCGAGGGGCGGGGAGGAGGTGGAATGAGGTGTGGGCGGAGTCCGCGTTGAGTGTGTCTGTGTGTGTGTCCTGTGTGTGTGTCAGTGTGTGTGTCAGATATAATGGGAGGCTGATCGACGCCCGGGTGCGATCAAGGGATGGCTCCCTATTGGTCAACCACGTTATGTATGCCGATGATTTGGTAATAGCTGCTCATTCAGAAGAGGAGTTGGAGGCGCTGCTGCTGAGACTGGAGCGTGCCACTAAGAGGTGGGGCCTTACCATCAGCCCCACCAAAACCAAGCACCTGCCTGGGTATTTTGTACCATCGGACACTCCACCCCCACAACTCCCAATTGGTGATGGGGCAGTTGTGGAGAGAGTGGAGAGTTTCCCATACCTGGGCAGTGTGCTTATGACCGGCTCCAGTCTATCAGCAGAGGTCTCACTCCGAATCAGTCGAGCGGCAATATCTTTTCATCGGTTGCGTAACGCTGTGTGGAAGCTACCTGGTCTGTCGCTCCGCACGAAGCTTCAGGTCTTCTCGGCCACGGTCATTCCCTCCCTTCTCTACGCTTGCGAGACGTGGACCCCCCTGGTGGAGCATCTTCGCCGGTTGGAAACATTTAGGCTGGCCTGCCTACGATCCATCCTGGGTTTAACCAGGCTGGATTGTGTGAGGAGCTCACAAATCCTTGAAAGATCTGGGCAAAGTCCCATCAGTGAGCTCCTCCGGCAGGCAAGGCTGCGTTGGCTGGGTCATGTAGCCCGCATGCCCAGCCACCGCATGCCTAAACAGCTTTTGTTCGGCCGGATCGAGGGGGCTAGACGGGCGCGGCACGGGCTGGAGAAGAGATGGAGTGATGTGGTACAGGAGGACGTGGAGCTGAGTGGACTTGCCGATGACTGGTACCAGCGGTGTCAAGATCGGCCTCAGTGGAGGAGGCTCGTGAAGGACGCTACTGGGCAGTTGGAGGCAGTCGCCCTCCAACAACAACGGAGGGCGGAGGAGCGACGCTCACAACAACGAGCGGAGCGCCGGGTGGCTAAAGCACAGCAAGTTGGCACAGTAGGGGGCACAGGTGGTGCATCAGCCAGTCATCTCGGTCAGTCGACCAGTGGCACCTGGGTCTGCCCCGTGACCTCCTGCCAGCGGGCTTTCGACACTTCACGTGGCCTCAAGGTGCACTTGGCCTGGCACAAGCATCGTGGTGACGTCACCGCCACTTAGTGGCGAATGGCGGTTGTTGTTGTTGTTGTTGTGTCAGTGTGTGTGTGTGCGTGTCTGTGTGTGTGTGTCCTGTGTGTGGGGAGCGGTAGTGTAGCGGTTAGCGCGCTGCGCTATGAACCTGGCGACCCGGGTTCGATTCCCGCTCACGGCTAACACCAGTGACGATTATCTGAACCGGTCCTGGGCCTCTCCTAGGTCGACTCAGCCTTAAATGAGTACCTGGTGCGGTGTGTAAACATCGCCACTGGGGAGACAAAGGCGGTCGGGCGTGGTGCTGGCCACCCACCCCCTCGTGTACCGTTCCGGCCTTCATAGGTGCTCGCTAACAGCACTTGCCCCTACAGTCTGTTAAGGCTATACGGGGGATCTTTGTGTCCTGTGTGTGTGTCAGTGTGTGTCCTGTGTGTGTGTCAGTGTGTGTGTCTGTGTGTGTGTCAGTGTGTGTGTCAGTGTGTGTGTCAGTGTGTGTGTCAGTGTGTGTGTCAGTGTGTGTGTCAGTGTGTGTCTGTGTGTGTGTCAGTGTGTGTCTGTGTGTGTGTCTGTGTGCGTCTGTGTGTGCGTCAATGTGTGTGTCTGTGTATGTGCGTGTCTGTGTGTGTATGTGCGTGTCTGTGTATCTGTGTGTGTGTGTCTGTGCGTGTCAGTGTGTGTGTCTCTGTGTGTATGTGGGGAGCGATAGTGTAGCGGTCAGCGCTACGCTGCGCTACGAACCCGGCGATCCGGTTTCGATTCCCGCTCACGGTCAACACCAGCGACGATTATCTGAACCGGTCCTGGGCCTCACCTAGGTCGACTCAGCCTCAAACGAGTACCTGGTGCGGTGTGTAAACATCGCCAATGGGGAGACAAAGGCGGCCGGGCGTGGTGTTGGCCACCCACCCCCTCGTGTGCCTTACCGGCCTTTTTTAGGTGCTCGCTTTCACCACTTGCCCCTACAGTCTGTTAAGGCTATACGGGGGATCTTTGTTTTTGTGTCTGTGCGTGTGTCTGTCTGTGTGTCTGTCTGTGTGTCTGTCTGTGTGTCTCTGTGTGCGTGTGTCTGTGTGTTTCTGTGTGTGTGTGTCTGTGTGTGTGTCTCTGTGTGCGTGTGTCTGTGTGTGTGTGTCTGTGTGTGTGTCTCTGTGTGCGTGTGTCTGTGTGTGTCTGTGTGTGTGTCTCTGTGTGCGTGTGTCTGTGTGCGTGTGTCTGTGTGTGTGTCTGTGTGTGTGTCAGTGTGTGTGTGTGTCTGTGTGTGTGTGTCTGTGCGTGTGTGTCTCTGTGTGCGTGTATCTCTGTGTGTTCATTATCACCGGGCTCGTCGTTTTCCTTCGCCTCCTCGCGGCCACTCTAACCGAGCCGCTGCACAGCAGTGGTCGATGCTGCCCCCCCCCTCCCCCCTGCGCGGCCGGGTCTGGCAGAGTTCCCCGTCAATGGGTCACCTAATGACGGCGTCATCTGGGGTCACCGTGCACCGAGCTACCGACACATCAACGCAGTTGACACGGTGTCACTTGTCACGTCTCAACCTGCACAATCATTGTGGTTAATGCAGAGATGATTCTTTCTGAAAGGTTTGAGTTTGGTGTTTTAACATCTTAACACAGCTGTTTTGTTGCCAGAAAAATGGGGAAAACCCTATTTTCATATTTTGGTACTGGTAAAGGAGGTCCCATGATGTAGATGCTCTCCCCGAGCCTTCATTACTCTGATAGTGCATTGTCTTTGGGCTGTACGCTTTTTGGCGTCCTCTGGTCTAACACCGTTTGAGACAATGCTCAAAATAAAGCTGTCTCTGGTGTGGACTAATCAGTTTTTAGGGACAATGCACATATTTTCAGAGTATGTTTTTTGTTTGCATTCTGACCACAGGTATTGTGGTTAATGCAGACATGATTCCTTGTTAAAGGTTTCAGTTTGGTGTTTTAACATCTTAACACCTATGGGAACCTCATTTGCCAGTAAAAATATGATAATTGTTTTTTTACCCTTCTATCTGGCAACAAAACTGACACCTTTTTACAAGGAGTCATGTTTGCATAGACCGCAATACCTGCAGTCATAATACAAACAAAAGAACATAACTGATAATGTGCACTGTCCTTGAAATTGATTGGTCCACACCCGAGACAGCTTTCCTTAGAGCCTAGTCTCACATGGGTTGGACCAGATGACGCTAAAAGGCGCACAACTCAAATACAGGTTCCCATAGTGTAGATGCTTGCCCCGAGCTCTCATACTCTGATGGTGCATTGTCTTTGAGTTGTGTGCCTTTTAGCGTCATCTGGTCCAACCCATGTGAGACTAGGCTCTAAGGAAAGCTGTCTCGGGTGTGGACCAATCGACTTCAAGGACAGTGCACATTATCAGAGTTATGTTCTTTTGTTTGTATTATGACTGCAGGTATTGCGGTCTATGCAAACATGACTCCTTGTAAAAAGGTGTCAGTTTTGTTGCCAGATAGAAGGGTAAAAAAACAATTATCATCTTAACACCTGTTTTGTTGCCAGAAAAAAGGGGAAAACCTATTATCGTAAGGTCAGAAGTCACACGAGCAGTGCCTGGGGGTCATGCGTGTGCAGTGTGTATGGTTACACACACGGTGCCTCCATTTGATCTCTCTCCTGCCTGTCCATTTTAATGGGATCATCGGGTCAGGACTTTGGATAAAATTTCTCCCCCAAAACTGTGTACGAATTTACACTACACACTCAGGGAAAATGTCCCCTGAAGGCGTTTTAAGCAACCGGCTATCGAACGCCATACCAGAGCTTCTGAGATGGGACTCTTGATGGTCATGCTTTGTCCACTGCTGCCTTGTCACCTGGAAGCAAGAGATGTGTCCGTTCATGCCCGTGGGTCCAGTTTGCAAGCCTGCATGCACTTGTCTGTCTTGAGTTTTTCATCATTAACAGAAAATGTTATAATTGGATTATAGTCGCCCATAGGCAGGGTGCCAACCTACCCCCATGGTAATCGGGCACGGCTTGCCCACAGCCCCCGAGGTACAAGGCAGCAGTAGAGGCGATGATGGCTCGACTGCACTGATAATTCCTTATAAGAATTAAACTGGTATGTATGTGGAGCTTTTTTTCACCGTACGTAACCAGCCGTGCTCATCGGAGGTGCGAGGGAAGGACAATAAACTAAAACACAAAAGCGGGTATGCAGTTGTCCTGTTGTCCCGCTGCTGTCTAAAGTAATACGGCCACAATTAGGAGTTGTTGGTCGGACACTAAGCTGTATCCGTTATGTGCGCGGTATAATGTCAAGTGAAATACGTGATGGGAGGACCAAGCCAACGGTCTGGCCTTATTACATGTATTATTAATATTCCTTGCGGTTTTGTTAAACGGGTCCACCCACCCCATGTTGGAATATACGGAAAGGCCAGATGAGTGCACAACACAGCCCGCGTTGGCCAAGTGGGCAATATCTGAAGCGTCGATGAGCAGAGATTGCATCGGTGGTTGGGACACTCGCGGAACCCCTCATGCAAAATGATAATCGAAGTAGAGGATTTTATTTTGGCTTAAAACTTTAGTGACTGCAGGAATTCATATTCTTGGTTCTTTCGGTAAAGTCACGTAGATAGAAACCAATTTTTTTTAAATAATAAAAAATACATTGAAAATAATAAAAGAAAAAAATCACAATAAAAATAAAACTTGTAAAATAAAAAAAATATTTAATTGAAAATAATAAAAGCAAAAAACCCACGACGTTTCGATCAAAACACAAGCAGTCTTCATCGGGCGGAGAGAAAAGAGGGGGCAAGCTTCGAAATGTAGAAGATTCTAGTTACTCGTTCATTACCACCAAGCCATCTTTTAAAGTTACAAGTGTCTTGGAGAAAAGTTTAATGAAAATAAATTAAGAATATCCAAAAATATACAATTCGCTTACGAGTGAGATCACTAAAACTATTTTAATTTTACCAGGTAAGGCCCCACTGAGTTATATAGCTCTTTTTCAGAAGTGACCTGGCTATCACAAATTATGGCTCAACGAAGTGGCTTATGTGGAAATGTATAGCAGCCAAATTCTCCGAAAGCTTGTTTCTGAATACTTAAAATATTCAAAACTAGCAAATTGCTATGAAAAACGAAACAATTATCATTGTAGCAGGTAAGACCCACGGAGCTACAAAGCTCTTTTTCAGAAGCAACCTGGCCACAAACGATAGCTCAGCGAAGTGGCTTATCATCATGTGGACATTTATAGCAGCCAAGGCAGCGCCAAAGACACGCAACCTCTGTCATTATCGTTTACAATTCGCTCAGCCAATGGGAGCGACTCGCACTCTGAGCCAATCAGCACCCCAGTCACCCGCGAGTCGATCATTGCGATTGGTGGTCGTGATCAAAGTCTTCATATTCGATTTGTTATGCAATGGCATTCCAGTTACGCCTCTCACAAGTGTTTAAATCATCTTGGCAGCAGCTGCTCATAGCCTCGTCTCCCACCGCTGCCATGTAGGATGAATACAGGGAAATGCTATTCGTGCATACAGCACATACGACTGATTCTATGATTTTAAATATATATATTTTAAAAATGTTTACCGTCTGTGTTAATTACTATAACTATTACCGATACCCCAACGAAGCCCTTATTTATTGCTAATATGTAAGAAATAGCGCTGTCTTCAATGCATCCCCATGTATATACAATGGTGTAATGACACATTTTCGCGCTGATTCGATTAGCGCTCACTTCTCCAGCAAAGCATCTTGAGCGCTAAACATGTGTAATGACAGGATGACATCTGTCGGCCTAAAGGGCTAATTGCGGTTATGGGAGTATTACGTAACACCTTATTATAAGGGGGGCGTATCTGGGGTAATGGTGAAAAGCTGAGTTAGTCCAGAGGCTCTGGGAACCTGCTCGAAGGTTCTGGAAGGGGGCGTGGCCAAAAGCAGGGCTTGGCCGCGCCGGGGCGCATATCAGGAGGGTCGAACCAGAGGTTCGGGTGCTGTTGCGGCTCCTGGGTCCTGGCTGCGTCGCTGCTCGTCGTCATCTCTTCATCTCCGACCACGTGGTTGTTCTTCTGCAAGACCCTCTCCATCCCTGTGCTCGTCGGACAGCTAGCGTAGCGTATGTCGGAGATGGGCTATGTGTTAGGATCGCTTATGTGTAGCTGCCTATGTGTAGCTGCCTATGTGTAGGTGCGTTACGTAATGTATCACCCCCGTGTGGTCTTAATAAACAAAAAGCCTTCTACTCGACGTGTCGTGGAAGTCGCACACTACATTTGGAGTCAGAAGTGGTGGAAATGTTTATTTTTATTTTCTCATCGGAGGACAGAATAAAGAATAAAAAGAAAATAAAAATGTCAAAGTACCAAAAGAAGCAGAACCCACTAGTGGTTCTTCTGATGATGACGAGGATGAGACACTGGACCTCCTAACAGCCCCGGGAACCGCAGTCCCGGTTACCGAAGCCGCGGCAGGGGAATTGGCGACGCTGGAGACAGCGGGACAGGCGACAGATTTTCCGTGGCAGCAGCCCGACATTGGATCGCCCGTGGTGTCGGAGCAGCTGGAGCTCCTGAGGGCGATGGTCTTGCAGATGGTGGAGCTCCTGACGGCGATCACGATGGCGGGGCTGACTGCACGGACCTCCCCGGGGAGAGAAGACCGACCGCTGGAGAACGAATTACGGGCGGGAACATCCGCGAGCGGAACCGCCGCCTTTACGCACGCCACAGAGACCACGCGGCCAGAGGCCGCCATTACATGCAGCGCGGGAGAAGCGCGGTCAGGGGCCGCCATTTTAGGACATGGGCGTGATTCGCCAGATGCGACGCCTGCTGCTGTCGACGCTGGAAGAGGGACTGAACAAACCCGCCGACTGCCTCCTGTCAGGGAATTCGTCGCGGCAGGAGGCGTCTGGAGCGCCTTCATCTGGCGCTTCGAGGCGGCTTACCGGTCAGTAAACTGGACCAAGGAGGAGGTGCTGAGAGCTCTGCCAACAATGTTTGACGACGACATCCTCGCTGTTTTCCGGGCCAATCCCGCCGGGAAGAAGATGACACTCCAAGGAGCATACGCCGAGATGTCCGAAGTATACGAACCACCTTCCGATACCCATAAGATGTTTTTGCAGCGGAGGCGAGGGGAGGCCGAGACACCCCTCGCCTACCGCAGTGCGTTGTTGGCACTGGGAGAAGCGGCGTAACCCGCGGTAGACCCGAAGGTCCTCGACTCTCTGGTGATGGAAAGGATGTTGAGACAAGCACGTGAAATGGGGGTCGTTTTGCCAGTCATTGACGAGAACGAGCAAACGTCCCCATGGGCCACCCGATGTCTGCAGGCCCACGAGAACTTGCGCCGCTGGCCGCGATGGCGAATCGGTTGAGTGGTCACCACGGAACGTCGCGATTCAGCCTGCTGTGGACATGCCGGTGGAGGGGGACGTCGCAGCCGCGGTCTCAACTTGGAGTCGCAAATGGGGAGAGGTGCCGCGGCAGTCACGGGACTGGAGGCCGCGCGAGAAGGAGGATCACCTGCTATGGAGGGCTGCACTTACCTGCTTCCACTGCGGCCAGCCGGGGCACTTTGCACGGGGATGTCCGAGCCTGCGTCAAGCCCCGATGATGTCTCTGGTGACCCCGGCTCCATCGTCGGCTGCATTCCAACCTCAACCGGCGATTTGCGACACATCAGACACTCAGCCGTGTTACAAACTCATGCACCTAGGCTTACGGAAGTCATCTCCACCTCCCATCGCACACAGGGGTGGCCTAGCTCGGGGACACAGTAGAGGAAGTTAGCACGTCGGGTGATCGCGGCCACTGCGGGGGCCTCGGCAGTGTCGGGTTCTATTTATGGAATTGACGTGCGGGTGTTAATTGATACTGGTGCTTCCACTACCATTATTTCCGACGTGATTTTTCACCTGTTACCGATCAGGGACCGGTTTATTAGGCCGGTAGTGAACGCTTGCGTTGCGGCAAATGGTGGTAGTATGGGGATTATCAGGCAAATAGAGACCCGCGTTGAGATTGGCGAGATTGCAGTTGTTGGGCCGGTGCTAATCTTGAGGATGCTGGTGGTGCCCTGCCTTCTGGGCACCGATTTTTTTTAGGAAAATGCCCCTTAAGATCCTCATTGATCAGAGCTGTGTGGAGATTCTGTTGGGCCGCAAACTGTTTGCGGTCCCCACACAGGAGTATGGTTGCTAATGTTATGGTCCAGGCTCTTGTCAAAAAATCGGTGCAAATCCCGCCAGGATCGCAGATGTTGGTGCCGCTGCGCTATTGCAAGCGGTTACAGGTAGTGAATCCTGAATCGGGCGTCTTGTTGACTCCGTCGAATGCGGTGATTCGGAGATTGGCGCTGGTTGGCGCACAGACAGTCGTCCACCTCAACCAGGAGCCGTTCTTGCAGGTTATCAATGCGGGCCCGAAGACGGCTGTGGTTCAGGCGGGGACGGTGTTGGCTGATGCAACAGCCGCATTTCACGAAGGTGATGGTGTTGCGGGTGACGAGATTGTTGGTGCGGTGGAAAATAATGTTGCAGAGGACGAGACTTGGGCGGAGGTGTTGTGTCACGAGAACTCGCAATTGTCTCCGGCGTAGCAGGGGGAATTACGATCGCTGCTGCGTGAGTTTTCGGATGTGTTTAGTAGAAACAAATTCGATGTTGGCCGTACCTCCCTGTTGCAACATCGCATTGATACAGGAGAGGCCGGGCCCATTCGTCAGAACCCGTATTGGCTGAGTCCGCTGGAGAAGGAACATGTGCAGAAAGTGGTAGATGAGATATTAGCCACCGATATTGTTTCTCCTTCTACTAGCCCTTGGGGAGCGCCCATTATGCTCGTTAAGAAACATGATAGCAGTCTTAGAATTTGCGTGGACTTTCGGAAATTTAACGAAATCTCGGTGGCCGATGCATACCCGCTCCCACGTATGGACGATTTCCTGGACGCATTGTCTGGCGCGCGTTTTTTCTATATTCTCGGCTTGTTAACAGGGTTTTGGCAACTTCCCCTTGATGAGTCGTCGAGACCTAAAACCGCGTTCCGTATGCTCCAGGGACTTTTCCAAAATAACTGCCTTCCGATGGGATTGCACTCGGCACCAGCCACTTTTCAGTGGTTGATGGAACTCGTTTTGGTTGGCCTGCAGTGACTCCTGCTTCATCTACTTAGATGACATCATTGTGTTGAGCCGAACTTTTGAAGAACACCTCCAGCGACTGCGATCTGTTCTTGTTCGGATGCGATCGGCTAACCTGATATTTAAACCTGCTAAATGTCATTTGCTGCAAAACTCCATGCGATACTTAGGCCACATTGTCAGCGCGAACAGGGTAGCCACGGACTTCCGAGAAAATGGCGTGTGTGCGGGACTGGCCGACCCCCAAATCTGTGGGGGAGGTCCGAAGTTTTGTTGTGTTTGCGTCGTATTATCGTAGATTTGTGCCACAATTTGCTACAGTGGCTAAACCACTACTTGCCTTGACGGCTAAGAACCAGAGGTTCAAGTGGGGGTCGGAGGAAGAGGCTGCATTTATGGCTCTTCGTGAACGCTTGGCTGATGCGCCCCCACTCAATTACCCTGATTTATTCCTGCCCTTTGTTCTTGACACGGACGCTAGCAACATGGGTATAGGTCTTCTTGGTTCTTTCGGTAAAGTCACGTAGAAGGGAAATAATAAAATAATAAAAAATACTATTCTCACAACGTTTTGGCCACAACACAAGCAGCCGTCCTCAGGTGAAGAACAGGTCTGTCAGAAAGACAGCGTCTGAATGAACACCACCAAGCTTGGCATTGTATATTTAAGCTGGGTTGGAGGGGGAAGGGCACCTTGACAGATTAATTTGCATATCAAGAGGAATTTAGCATATTTATGGGAAATGCAGATATGGGATTAGTCACTACTTGTGGAATGCGTAGGAGGTGGGGGGTTCAAAGTCATATTATGCCCGTGCATTATGCAGGATTAGCAGCATCAAAGGGAGGGAGTAGGGTTAGCAGTAATAAAGGGAAGGAATTTTTATTTTAAGGAGCTGCAGCAGCTAAACCACCACGTAAAAAACTAAAATATAAACTACATCAGTATCATCAATATACTAAATATACTCTCCAATAAGCTGAGCTACTAACAGTAAGTCATACATTACAATTCTATGTCGCAAAAAATATATGCCTCCAGCTAAACTTTTTTCTCTTACATCACACGGGTCTACCCCGTACTATATACTGCCATAGACAAACCCAACATTAAATTATATACTGCATTACTATACACCACACCTTAGACTATACATTGTAATATTACACTATGTATTATTCTACCCACCCTACTGTATGCCACACTGCTGTATATTCACTATACAATTACGATACTATATATTACCTCATACATTATATGAAACATTACACTTTTATACTATTTATTATTATACAATCTGCTATACACTATACAATTGACCGTCGCGTGAAAGGTACTAAGAGGAAGCAACGAAATATGTCAATGGGAGAGTGGTGTTAGGAGACTTGCAGCGGAGCAAAGACTCCATTCCCTACGGATAATAAAAGATATATATTCAATGCCAGTGAGTGGACTGCGGTCTGAAAGTCACCGTAAACGTGAACACAATCAGTTAAGATCCGAAATAGTTTATTACGTCCTTCCAATGGGTATAGGTCCCGTCCTTTCCCAGGTTAAGAATGGTGTGGAAAGAGTGGTCGCGTACGGTAGCCGCGTCTTGTCTACGGCTGAACAGCATTACTGTGTCACCCATAGGGAACTGTTGGCCATGGTATACTTTATACAACAGTATAGGCCTTATTTTTATGGCAGGGAATTTGTGGTTTGCTCAGATCATGCAGCCCTTCAGAGTAGACCAGCCCTCCGGGCAGCTCTCGCGTTTGCTGAAGATTCGCCAGGAGTACTCGTTCCGAGTGATGTACTGTGACGCGTTATCCCGCTTGCCTCAAGGCAATAGTTGTGTGTGCGTGTCAGGCGCGGGTCATTGTAAACCTCCAGCGGCAATGCCCTCGGCTGTCATAGCAGCTCTTGGGAGAGTGGAGCCTGCCGAGGAGGTCGCGCCGGGGGATTGTGTTTTGCACCTTGCGCGTGCCGAATGGGGAGGATTGCAAATGGAAGATGTGTGCCCGTTATGACCTTGCGGCTTCAAGCGGAAGCAGGACGAAAAGGGTCCGCTCCCTCTGACGGCCTGCGACCGGTCCTAAAGGACGGTCTTTTGATGATGGACGAGAATGGATCAAACCGTTACCATGTTGTAGTTCCCACTGCCCTCCGAGGCAAGCTGACTTGGGGGGTGCATGAGGACAAGTTGTTACACATTGGGGTTCACGTTGCAACGCGATTATTATTGGCCGGGGATGTCGAGCGACGTGCACTACTTCATTCAGGGTTGCACGGAATGCACACGTAGGAAACCGCCGCTGAGAAAGTCACAGCCTCCATTCAGTTTATCTTGGTTTCGCGCATTAATGAGTTGATCACACTCGACATCCTCGGGCCCTTTCCTGCCACGCAAAGGGGGAACAAGTTTCTATTGGTAGGGGTTAAGTATTTTTTACTATGGTCTATGGCCTGGCCGCTGCCCGACCAGTCGGCAGCCTCTATTGTGGATGCCTGGATACGTGTTGGACAAAGGTGCGCCCGAGCAACTTCTCACGGATCAGCGGCGGAATTTTTCCTCTAAGCTGCTACGAGAAGTTTGCGATGTGCTAGGCACTAAAAAGATTCGTACATCCCCGAACCATCCCCAGACGGACGGGATGGTAGAACGGCTGCATAGAACCCTGGCATCTATGCTCAGTCAGGCAGTCAGCGCAGCCCAAATTGATTGGTATCTGCATGTTCCAGGAGTGTTGGCCGCATACAGAACGGCTCCCCACACTTCCACTGGATTTTCGCCTTTTTTTCTCATGTACGGGAGGGAGAGTGAACCTCCCATGGAGATTTAATTGGGTTTGTCTGAGAAAAAGGGAAAATCTAAATTGCCTGCGCCTTTGGAAATTACTTTTGAATGTGTCTCAGCAGCTCGAGAAGCGGCGAAATTAAACACCGCCAAAGCACAGGCGGCCAACAAACGAAATTCGGGGCAAAAGAACCAGGAGTTGCATTGAGCTGTGGGGGATCGAGCATGGTTGCATTGCCCGTAAGTGGGAACATCCCCTAAACTGTATCGGCCATGGCAGGGTCCTGTGGAAGTGATGGAAGTCAAACGACTGCAGTGCATGCGTATATGAGTTGGCTGTAGCCGTTGGTTTGTACATCCGTCGCGATTGAAGCCTTATATTCCTACTCGGACTGACACCTCATCTCCAAATTGTGTACGGCCGGTGTCAGTTGTGTCTGCCGAGCCGGGGGAGATGCCAATGGAGAGTGTGCGTCAGAAGGATTGTATTGTGCTGCCCACAGCTTCCGAACTAGAGGCCGACCGAAACTGAATTTCTGGTTGCGGCCGAAACCGAAAGTAAAAAATTTACTTTCGGCCGAAACTGAAAGTAAACCGAAAGTTAACTTTTTGGCTTCGGCCGAAACAGAAACTATGCCGAAAGAGGCCATTTGCCAATTTTCGGCGCCGAAACCAATTTCGGTCGACCTCTAGATATGTCACAGACTCGCACGCACACCCAAGCCCCCTCCTGCTGTGTGGAACCCATGTGGAGGAGGAAGTGGGTGGGATGGGGTGGTGGGAGGATTGAATTGGATCATTGGAGGGGTGGGTGGGTTGGTGTGTGTGTGTGGCTGGTCGGCAGATGAGTGAGTATGCGCACGTGCGTATGCACACTGTTGGCATCAGCACGCTGCTATAATCTTCTCAGCGTGCTGTGCGTGCACACGTCTGTGTGATGTGCATGCGCCCGTGTGTGTGGTGCGTGCCTCGAGCTGCCTGTGAGAGCCCAGCCTCTGAGCCGCTCAAACAAAAGTGCTCTTGGTGGACTCCTGCTTCTGCGAGTGCTGGCTACGCGTGTGCTGCTTGCTGCTGCTGCTCGCTAGTTTGGTGGTTTTGGGGGGGAAGTTATTTTCTTCTTATTCTTCTCTGTCATCTGTCTTATCCCCCCCACCACCGCCACCACCACCACACCCCTCTCACCCCCATCCTTGCTTGAGTGTGCATGTGTGCGCTCATCAACCACCGCCGCCGCCGCTGCTGCCCGGAGTCGCATGCGCGCGCGCGTGTAGTTTAGAGGCCGACTGAAACTGAATTTCTGGTTTTGGCCGAAAACGAAACCAGACCAAAAGTAAAAAAAATGATTTCGTCCGAAACCGAAAGTAAACCGAAAGTAACAAATAGACTTTCGTCTGAAACCGAAACTATGCCGAAAGAGGCCATTTGCCATCTTTCGGCACCGAAACCGAATTTCGGTCGGCCTCTATTCCGAACCCCTAAATGACGGGGCCCGTGACCTTGCCAAACTCGCGGAGTCATTGAACGAGACGGAAGCCGCGACACCTGCAAAGTCGGGGGAACCGCCTTCTTCGAGTCTTCGGGCGGAGCCCACATATCCTGTGAAGAAGAGTGTCCCAACGGATGGACCGGCTTCGAGGACTCGGTCCAAATGTGTTAGATTTCGGTGACCAAGATTATTGCATTATATGTGTGTGTAGGAGGGGAATTTGGGGGGTTGCGCTCGCGTGTTGTATAGAAGAGAAATGTTCCTCTTGTTGTTCTCTTACCCCCATATTGTGCTGGGTTATTCCTTCCCCTTCATTGCCGATCGTTCTGCCCTATTCTAAAACATATTGTTACGTTGATTCTAGTTATGGCAGAACTCTTCTCCTGCCTCACGTGCATTTCGTTATTATTATTAGCCGGGACGGCTATCTTTTAACCATGGGGGGGGGGGGGGGTGTGATGTATGACAGGGTGACATTTGTGGGGGTAATTGTGGTTATGGCAGTATTACATAACGCCTTATTATAAGGGGGCATATCTGGGGTAAAGGTGAAAGGCGGAGTTAGTCCAGAGGCTCCGGGAACCTGCTTGAAGGTTCTGGAAGGGGGTGTGGCCAGAGGCGGGGCTTGGCCACGCCGGGGTGCATATAAGGGGGGTCGAACCAGAAGTTCGGGTGCTGTTGCGGGACCTGGGTCCTGGCTGCATCGCTGCTCATCGTCATCTATTCCTCTCCGACCACGTGGCTGTTCTTCTGCAAGACCCTCTCCGTCGCTGCGCTAGTCGGACAGCTAGCGTAGCGTACGTCGGAGATGGGCTATGTGTTAGGATCGCCTGTGTGTAGCTGCATTATGTAATACATCGCCCCGTGTGCTCTTAATAAACAAGAAGCCTTCTACTCGACGTGTCCCGGAAGTCGCTCACTACACATGGATAGATTTTGTAAGCAGGCTTTGCACTTGTCCAGGATGCACGGAATATGTGGTTTCATTCCTACAGGTTGAAATGTCTCCAGTAAATTACCAGAGTGTGCTGTGCTATTCCAAGTGACTCGCGATAGATCCTGCAAGATTAAATAATAATCAAGTGTAGTATGTTGTGTATCATCTCCAAATCCCAATGTGGATACTGCTTTACTGGTCCTTTTGCAAAATAATCTTAATGGGCTCTGACGTCTGTTATACATTATTTTTTTTCACTGTATATGAAGTACCGGTGAAGACGCTTGACGCCGAGGTTGAGGCACACGTATATTTATTTCACAATACGACAGTGGGCATATACACACTCGAGGGGGTATCGGCCCCCTCACCCGTATAACTCGGGATACACCCCTAGCTAACTCTGTCCTAGCCCCGAATCCTCCACTAATGGGCTAGGGGAGGCTAACTGGCCCGACACTGGTAAGTCGGGCCCGGTACCCGGAGTTCCAGACCAGCTCTTACAAGAGCACCGGCTCTGGCTTCCGGGACCACGCCGCTGGCTCAGTCCTGTCCGGCCCTGAAAAGGACATCGAACTAGGGGAGTCCAGGGCTCTATCTAAGACGTCTTCAGTCTTCTTCCCTTAGCTTAAACATAACTGCCTCGAGCCCTTTGAACATCCCCTTTTATACCCAACCCCTCCCTGAGGGGTGGGGCCCCGAGGGATCATAACGTTCGAACCAGCCCCCCCCAGGGTGTCTGGCTCGGACGTCGTAGAGGGCACCTCCTCGTGCACTTACATAGCCCCGCCCACGGTGTTTGTTTTCCATAGGCTGCCATGCATAACGGGCCCTCTCTTTAACACCCCTACATCACCCCCCCCCCCGCATAGCTTGCAGCCGTCCCGGCTGCCAACATACAAAAATGACAATAAAAGTGCATTTACACCTTGACCGCGCGTGTGCCTCACTATTTTTCAACAATAACAAGAACAGCAACAAGAACACAACAAAATGCAACAGCAAGAAGAGAAAACAACCCGACGCACCCCCCCTTGAATAAATACGAATTCCGTAAAAAAAAACAACCTATATACAATTTGCAGGGAACCCACCATACACACAACACCAGGTGAACCCAACGTATGTACATTTCAATGGGCAGGGAACACACCACCCACACAACACACAATGAACCCAACATATGTACATTCAATGGGCAGGGAACACACCACCCACACAACACACGATGAACACAACTTATGTACACATCTTCCGGCCTCATAACAGTCTGCGCATTTTTGCGCGCGTCCTTGCAGCGGGCCCCTCACACGGGGTAACCCCGGGTGGCGGACCGTCAGGTGGCAATTGTCCGTCCCGGAGTGAGTCCTCATCCGATGCCGCGCGACCGTCGGTATCCCCAAGAGGGGTGGTCGGGCGTGAGCCCGTCAGTCCTGATGCACCTGGAGGTGGCACGGCCGGCAAGGCATTAGGTGAGAACGACGGAGACGGACCCAATGAGTCGGTCGACCCCCCACACGTTTGGCCACGCATGTGTGAAGTGGGTTTGTGTACCGCAACGAAGGGTTTTAACCTAGAGGGGTGCACGAACCATCGCCGCTTCCCCCATTTAATGCGCACGCACTGTGGTCGCAAAACTTCGACCACCTCCACAGGGCCCCGCCACGGCCGCACCAGCTTAGAGGAGGTAGCCAGTGGCACTTGGGGACAGTGCAGCCATGCCTTGTCCCCCGGCTTCCACTGTATCATGTGCGCCCGACCCAGCCTGAGGCGCTCATTCGCCTTTTGACGGAGGTCCGAGTTTAGCATTGCAGCATCCCGCGCCTCTGTTAATTTGGCCAGATTAAATTTGACGTGGTCAGCCAATTTAGTTTTCCCTTGCGGCTCGGGGATCTGCAGCTGGGCGCGAACAGGCGGGTCGGGTTCGCGACCGTACATGAGGTAAAAGGGGGAAAATCCCGTAGCTGCATGGGGTGCCATCCGGTATGCCGCCAAGACCCCTTGAATATGCAGGTCCCAGTCAGTCTGTGAGTCCGAGACCTGCTGTGACATCATTGACGTAATGGTGCGATGCAGGCGCTCGACCATCCCGTCAGTTTGCTGGTGATACGGGGAGGTACGAATTTTCTTCGTGCCTAGGAGGTCACAGACTTGTTTGAGTAATTTACCGGAAAAATTTCTGCCCTGGTCGGTCAGCAGCCGCTCCGGAGCACCTTTGTCCAGGACGTATCCCTGAACAAAGGCCTCCACGATGGCTGCTGCCGACTGGTTGGCCAGGGGCCAGGCGATAGGCCAGCGTGTAAAA
Organism: Lethenteron reissneri; assembly: GCF_015708825.2. NCBI lineage: Eukaryota > Metazoa > Chordata > Hyperoartia > Petromyzontiformes > Petromyzontidae > Lethenteron > Lethenteron reissneri. Next base: position 12,562,965 of record NC_083800.1, read on the forward strand.
TACTCGACACCAGTCAACAAATACCTATTGCCCCTGGGGGTGGCGGGAAATGGGCCCAAAATGTCCAGCGCGACAAGCTCATTTATTCTGGACACTTTGATCGATTGCAAGGGCGGGTTAGACTCCCGCGCCGGCGGTTTCCGTTGCGCACACCGAGGGCATGATCCCAATAGATCCCCAACATCCCTCGTCATGCCAGGCCAAAAAAAATCAAGTTGTAGCAGTGCAAGAGTCTTTTGGGTCCCCAGGTGTAATAGGCGCTCATGCGCGGCCCACACCACCTTGCCTCGCAACCCAGAAGGGACCACCAGCCGATGTCGCTGGGATTTGCCGTCCCAATGCATCAGCAGACCTTGCACCATTTCCCATGCATCCGAATCACCCTTCACACGCCCAGCACCCCCGACGCGACGACGCCACCCGAGGAGGGAGGTATCCTCCATTTGGAGGCGCCCCCATTCAGTGACGGGCAACCCCAACAGGGAATCTCTTCCCTGTTGTTCGATCGAATTAGTAACCAATGGTTCGTCGTCGTCGGTGGCTGCCAAGATCGGAACCGATGCGTCCCCTGAAGGCCTGCAACGTCCCGACCCCAGGAGGCATGCACATTCGGAGGTGGTTGGCATGCGCGACAGAGCGTCCGCATTCGTATGGCGAACGCCCTTACGGTAGGTGGTTTCAAAATCAAAGTCCTGGAGAACCTCCATCCATCGAGACAACTGTCCCGATGGTTGTTGAACTCGCAGGGCATACTGTAGTGCCGCATGATCTGTGCGGACGGTGAAATGCCGACCGTACAGATATGGGCGATACTGTTGGATGAAATAGACAATTGCCAACAGTTCCCTACGGGTGACACAATATCTTTGCTCCGCAGGAGACAACACCCGACTACCGTACGCGACCACCCGTTCCACGCCATCAACCACCTGGGAAAGCACACCCCCAATACCCGTGTTGCTCGCATCGGTGTCGAGCAAAAAGGGCTTAGAAAAATCTGGGTAAATCAAGGGAGGGGCTTTTACCGGGGCGTCCCGAAGGGAGCAGAAAGCAGCCTCCTCCTCTTGACCCCAGTGGAACCGAACCCCTTTAGATGTTAAAGCGTGCAGGGGTTTTGCAATTGTCGCAAAATCAGCGACGAACCGTCGGTAATACGACGCGAACCCAATGAAACTCCTGACCTCTCCCACCGAGGTGGGAGTCGGCCAGGAGCTGACACACTGCGTTTTGGCGGGATCGGTAGCAATACCTGAGCGTCCCACGATGTGCCCCAAATAACGCACCGAATCGCGCAACAAATGGCATTTTTGGGACTTGAATTTCAAATTAGCAGCCCGCATCTTTAGGAAAACCGCCCGCAACCTCTGGAGATGTTCGTCAAAAGTTTTACTAAAGACGATAACGTCATCCAAATAAATGAGGCACGACTCCCATTGCAATCCAGCCAAAACCAATTCCATCAAACGCTGGAAAGTTGCCGGCGCTGAGTGTAAGCCCATCGGCAACCGGTTGAATTGGAACAGGCCATGCGGTGTACGGAAAGCAGTTTTAGGCTTTGAATCATCGTCCAGAGGAAGCTGCCAGAATCCCGAAAGTAAATCCAGTGTGGAAAAGAATCGCGCTCCCGCCAAGGCGTCCAGCGATTCATCCATCCGAGGGAGCGGGTATGCGTCGGCAACCGAAATTTTGTTAAGACGCCGGAAATCAACGCAAAACCGCAACGAACCGTCCTGCTTTTTAACCAGGACGATCGGCGCTCCCCAAGGGCTGGTGGAAGGAGAAATGATGTCGGCGGCCAACATGTCATCAACAGCCGATTTGACATGGTCCTTTTCGGCGGGACTCAACCGAAACGGATTTTGGCGAATTGGCGCGCTGTCACCCGTGTCAATATGGTGACGCAGCAGGTGAGTACAACCCAAATCGTATTTATTCCGACTAAAAACGTCGGAAAATTCCCGCAGTAGTGTTTTAAGTTGTTGACGCTCTGAATCTGACAGGTCCGTCGATCCCGCACAAAGCGCCTCGAGCCACCCTTCATCGCTGTCTGAATGCGGTCGCGGCGCAGGGACAACGCTGACGTGATTTGCGACGGGTTCCTCACATGGCACCGGCGTTGCGTGAGCAAGCACGGTCCCCTGTGGGACCACCACCGTCTGCGAGCCCACATTGAGGACCGCGATGAAGGGTTCACCGTCCCCTCTTACTATGGTCTGGGCCGGAAGTAAATGAGGTCCACTAACCCCGGCCCTAGACGGCCCCAGCAGAACCCCTTGGGCCCCAACACCCTTAGCGAAGGGCCGCCGAAGTTTCAAGGGAATCAACATTTGCGCCCCCGGAGGTACGCGCACCGTTCTCTCTACGAATGCCGGCACCGTCGCGAACGCCGTCCGAGTCATAACAGGCGATGGCAGAAACGCCATGCGTCTGCCCGACGGGAGTTCAATACATCCCTGGTCGATCAATATCCTAATCGGCATTTTGGCCAGGAAGTCCGTCCCCAGCAGGCACGGAACCGCCAGCGAGGAGGAAACAAAAATCGGCCCAGACAATTTAATATCCCCAATACAAATTTGGGCACGAATTTGTCCGATGATGCCAAGTGAGCCCCCGTTAGCCGCATAGAATGGTACGTTAACAGGCATCAAAGGACGACTCCGGACAGGGAGAATATTGTAAATCAACTCCGAAATAATGGTCGCCGATGCTCCCGTATCGACCAGGATGCGCACTTCAACCCCGTCGATGTGCCCCACAACGGCCGACGACCCCGACGATGCGGCTACCACACAATCGGCCAGCACGGACCACTGGCCGGGTTCGATATGAGTACCCGGGGTGGTGCGTGATGGTGCGATGGTGCGCGATATCGGCCCCCCTCTCGTTGCGGTGTTTGAGTGCGTGACGGGTGTGTGCGTGGGCCAAACATGTGGGGTGCCGCGACTCGCCGGGTTATGATGGTGGAGCTTGTGATGAGGCCCGTCGTCCCGTTGAGGTGTCGTCCCGCGCTGTCGAGGAGCGCGGCACCCCGAGGCGACGTGGCCCCGGACGCCGCAGTTGAAACACCGCGGGAGCGCCGTTGGAGGAGACGGATGGTTGAAACGGCCCGGCCCGTCCCGGCCCGACCGTGCTCCTGTCGCCTGTTGCGGTCGGTGGTCGACGGCGTAGAGCTCCTTCGTCGGAATGGTGGCTGCAGCCACCGCACGCCCCGCCGATGCCCTGCTGGCTTTCCGCCGCAGTGACAGGAGGTTGGCGTGGAGGAGCCGCGCCGCCTGGAGCGATGTCATCTCCTCGTCCTCCCGGGCGACGACCGCGATGTCAAGGTCGTCTGCCAGGAGGAGGATCTTCTCCGTGACCATCGCGTCCACGCCGTCGTCGTCCATACGAGGGAAGGCCGACTTAGCCATCGCCAGGAGGCTCGTCCGATATGCTAGGGGCGACTCCTTCTCACCCCGCTTGCGGTCGTAAAATTGCTGTCGGCATTCAGCCGATGGTCCATAGACCCCGCCCAGCAGCTGTAGTGCCATCGGTAACGTAGACCGCTTCTCTCTCGGCGCCGATGTGAGGGCGGCGAGCGCGTCGCCGTCGAGGAGCGCCGGCAGCGCGCAGAGAGCCTCCTCATCGGACCATTTCGCCATCTCCTGATGAGCGAGGAAACGTCGGCGAAAACCGGCCCAGTCCCCCTCCGCGCCGATGAACTCCTTCAGCGGGGGCAGTCTCTGATGAAGCGCAGCGGTCGTTGTGGACTCCCGCAGGCTGATGTCACCACCACTCGGCTGTGCGTCGGTGCGAACGGCCGATGGGATCGCCTGTCGCGCTTGTGATGACGTTGCAGCTTCAGCGACGGCGATGTCGGAGCAGATGTCTAGGCTGGCCACGCCCCGAACAGCTGTAGCGTCGATGGCGGGAATTTCAAATTCGGACTGCTCCGAAATGGCGGGAAGGCGCCCTGGTCGTTGGCTCGCCTCGCTCCGTGTTGGATCACCGGCCCCTAGTCGCGTGATGGTCTCCAGCGTGGCGGCAGCGGCATACAGCAGCTCCGCCAGCCTCCCGTGAGCCAGCCGTAACGCGTCTGGCTGCGGCCCCTCTTCATTTCGATGCCCCGGTAAGGAGGCGTCAGGCCCCGGCTGCACCTTGTCTTGTGGAGCCGTCTCGGGCTCGACGATCTCGGCAGTGTCTTCCTCCTGCGGTACTTTGGCCCGCGCTGTTTTCCGCGTGTCCATGTTCGAATTACTTCTGACACCAGTTGAAGTACCGGTGAAGACGCTTGACGCCGAGGTTGAGGCACACGTATATTTATTTCACAATACGACAGTGGGCATATACACACTCGAGGGGGTATCGGCCCCCTCACCCGTATAACTCGGGATACACCTCTAGCTAACTCTGTCCTAGCCCCGAATCCTCCACTAATGGGCTAGAGGAGGCTAACTGGCCCGACACTGGTAAGTCGGGCCCGGTACCCGGAGTTCCAGACCAGCTCTTACAAGAGCACCGGCTCTGGCTTCCGGGACCACGCCGCTGGCTCAGTCCTGTCCGGCCCTGAAAAGGACATCGAACTAGGGGAGTCCAGGGCTCTATCTAAGACGTCTTCAGTCTTCTTCCCTTAGCTTAAACATAACTGCCTCGAGCCCTTTGAACATCCCCTTTTATACCCAACCCCTCCCTGAGGGGTGGGGCCCCGGGGGATCATAACGTTCGAACCAGCCCCCCCCAGGGTGTCTGGCTCGGACGTCGTAGAGGGCACCTCCTCGTGCACTTACATAGCCCCGCCCACGGTGTTTGTTTTCCATAGGCTGCCATGCATAACGGGCCCTCTCTTTAACACCCCTACATATATAAACAATGTCAGTATCAGTTTCTCAGTTGCAATATATGTGAAATAAACGAGCGCATGGCTGTTTGTAGACCGCTTGACTAGAAGCTGGCCCTTGTTATTGGAAAACATAAAATAATATATATGAGCGATAGAGCCGGAGAGCCACCATCTCTGTTCCATGATGTTTACACATGTATGTTGAACTTCTTTCGCAACATACGTAGCCAACCGCATTAATCGGAGGTGCGGGGGAAGGAAACAAACTAACCCGAAATAGCCAGTTCTCAAGAAAGAATGTTTCAATATCGATGGTTTAAAAGTGTGCGTAGCCCCAGTGGCTTCCTAATATCGGAAAGAAGAGCGTTCCAGACGGTCGCAGAATCGCATCTAAAAGCGTAACCATCTTTGTTCCATGGTTAGCCAAAAGCTGCTGCTGTGAGGATGACCAGAGTTCACATGATGGTGGTTTATGCTCCTTGACGAGATCAGCGAGGTATTGTGGTTGACTTGTGGCAAGCACTTTGTGTGTAATGGAGTGCGACCTTATCATCTATTCGTTTGGCAACCGGAAGACATCTAACTGTAGGATATGTCTTAGTGCAATCAAAGGGACAAATTTTGGTGAAACATGTAGAAGTCGCATCGCTTTGTAATGTATTCACTTAGCGTATTAGACCTTGATATTAAATTATATTGAGTGGTCGCGACCATGAGTGAGTGATTGTATTTCATCACCTGTGAACGCCAAAACATTATGCGGCGTGTATTCTTTGGGTACGGTCCCAGTGTGGACTACGGGAGGTAGGCCCATGAAGCCACTTATGCAACTGGAGCAGCTGTTCCCACAACTAATTCTAAGGGTCAAATTACACGGTGTTTGTTGCTTATGGCCGTGCACGCTCACTGGTCAAGTCTGTTGGTTGGGTTTCTATTCATGCCACGGTTCAATTTTCACATTTACATCTGCGACTTAATATAGTTCGTTTTTACGAAAAGGAAGGATGTAAATTCGTGATCTTTAAAGTGACAAGGTCTTATATAAGTTGTTAATTTTCCTGTCCTTAAGGTCAGTATGTTTCACTTGTTGGAAGATATTTCACGTGACAGTCTTGGATAACTTCACTGAATTATTACACTTCTCCAGACTGTTTCGTCCGTTCTTAAGTCTTTTCAAGTAATTTGGACTGAATTTACAATTGCCTAAGGTCTACCAACCCCTATACATATATATTTTGATGTTATCAGCCAATTAATAAGCATTTAGCTAATCGGTGTTTCTAATCATTAAGTAACGGTAACGCAAAACTGGCCAAAATGTCTTGTTTTGAGATTGGCTCGCATTAGAGCCATGAACTTTGGTTAAACGGATGACTGGATTGCTTTATTAAAGTAATGTGAAAGCTCAATAGGATGCGTTTTCTCATTTGTTGGAAACATTATACAATGCAACAGGGTGCTTTAATAATATAACCCATCGGTAATTGTGCTCACCACTGAGCCAGTTTCCACTGATTTAATTGTCCTTAATCTCACAGCAGTCCACCAATGCTTCAGGGGAATTACCTAAAGCAGTTTCATACGCCAACTAATTCCTTTAGAACTGCTTTTTGTGTTTAGGTTGTTGTCCTTCCCCGCACCTCCGATTAGCACGGTTGGCTACGTACTGTGAAAAATAAGTTCAACATATATACATCTGGGTAGGTGTTGTAACATCCTCAAGAATATATTATTGCATAGGATTGTCATAGTTTATATCCCAAATAAAATGAAACCCAAATCTGAATTGGAAGTAAACGACAATTATCCAGTTCTCCTGTTGAAAACTAGATATAACATTCGCGAACTTACTGCTGGTAAAAATGAAGGACGTTTGCTCGTCCGCTGTGCAGTGAGAGACCTCGCGACAGGACTGTGTGGCGGCGTGCATCTGTGAGTAGGCCGGCCGGCACGTGGCGGTGGTTGGGGCAGCCGGCGTTGGGCCGCCCATGGACGTGGTGGAGCAGTTGAAGGCGGTGGCGGCGGCGCCGGCCGCCTTCCTCTCGGACCTGGGCCGCCCCACGCTGCGCGGGGTCAAGCGCTGCCCCAAGTGCGGCACCTTCAACGGCACGCGGGGCCTCAGCTGCAAGAACAAGACGTGCGGCGCCGTCTTCCGCGACGGCTCGCGCCGCCAGGCCGCCGACGCGGTGCGCGTGATGGCCGGCGGGGCCGCTGCCGCCGCCGACTGCCCCCTGTTCTCGGTGCGCGCGCGCGACCGGGGGCCCGACCTGCGTGGCTTCGTGGAGCTGCCGGCACCGGACGACGAGTGCGGCGCGGCCGGGGAGGCCGCGGGGTTCGCGCCGTCGGCCGCGCACGACGACCTCTTGCTGGGCGCCGTGGTGGCGGGGGTCCCCCGCTGCCACCTGCCGCACTGCCAGAAGCGGCCGTCGGACAGCATCCTCCTGCAGCACGCCGGTGGCGGAGACGCGGGGGCGGCGGCAATGGCGCGCTGCACGCACGTGCAGACGGCGCAGAGCTGCCAGGACCAGGCGGTGCCGCTCTCGCTCAAGAACTCGGTGCTGAACTCGCTGCAGGTTTGGCGCCCCGCGCTCGGCACTGTGACGCAAGGGCCGCGCGGAACGCGGTTTCACGCCGCCCGTCAAAAGTCTGGCCGGAGGGAAGGGGCACGCGTGGCTTAGGGGGAGCTGCTGCTCGGTCTGTCGGAGCGTTGAGCATCCCACAAAGCAGATTATGTTTTACATCTGACGGTCGTCTTAGTTTAAAACTGGTGTATGTCAGTGTAATTAGTTTGATGGTCTCGTATATATTTATTCATGGCTTTACCAAAAAACCCAAACGTGTTTAATGTTGACCGCTCGCAGCTGAGGGTTACAATTATCAGTCAACTAAGAATTTAGGAGACAGACATGAGATTACCCCATCTCCATATCCCAAGGTTTGCAAGTTAATACAGTACAGTAGTCTCAGCCTCATCTCTCGAGAGTGAACAACGACTCATAGAGTTGACTTTCCACTTCATGAGGTCTCACCAAGTTCAGAGGGTGGATGCAGTAAATAAAATAAAATAAATTCGTACAGAGCTGAGGATTGCAGTCGAGATGTTCTAATAAACAAGTCCCTCCAAGGGTTTCACTCCCTGGCTTATGATTCCACTTTATAAGTATTTGAAATTGTGGTTTCCAGTGGAGTTTTATAATGGCGAATGCCTCATTATCCAATTTAATGCAAGCAGCCATAACTGGTAAATATTTATTAAACATAGAAAGGTTTTAAATTGTTTTCATAACCTCCCGCAAATAGTAAATACTTTATTCCGAGCCGTTTCATTGTTGACATTTGCAGTTTAAATATTAATATTTAAACGATTCCTAAACAGCACAAACACTTATGCAACGTTTAATTTTTCTCCGTGTTTCATGACCAGTGCTAGCCTCCACTACTCATGAGATGGATCCGCCGATCCATCTCACTCACTCTGACCGCCTATAGCCACAGTTCACATCAATGGGTGAACGCAGAGAGAGTCGCAAACATGGGGGTTGAGAGAAAAAGTTGGACGGTGACCACAACATTTACAAACTACAAACTTCAGATATTAGAAAAAATGTCTCGAGAAAAACTGGAAAGAGATAAAGGAACAAAACATGAGAAGATAACGGGAAAGTTTTGGGGCAAGAGAACAATGAAAATGGTAAGAAAAATAAAACAGTGAAAGATAACAACATCGCACAGTAATAGAGAAATATACAGTATACGTATAAAAATAAACACGACTAACATAAATAATCTTTATCTGTGCAAGAAACAAAAAAGTTAAGAAAATTATCTGCAAGACTACTCAACCCCGAGCCCTTAATGCTTTGATATTTGTATTTCCTTTGTGATGTTCGCCTTTTGGAATTCTCTGGTCTAACACCGGTCTTCTTTTTCGTATTGCTGGGGCAACAGTTTATAGCTTTGATGTCGAGGTGAGGCAGAGTGAGTGGTCGTGATGCCACCGGGAATGGATCTCTCAGGGCCAGGAGTTCGGTGCTTGGGGCCATCCTCCGACTTGGGTGGTGGCCACAGTCGCAGTTTGGGCCGCTCCTCACGCTCCACTTGTGTGGAGCAAGTGGGCAGCGTCTTCTTCCCCGGCCCTGTCCTCAAGCGGTCGAGGTGTTGTCCCAAGTTTTCCATGGAAGGTCGAACCCTGGGACTTCATCGCTTGGGGTCAGTTACCAGGTCCCTTGCGATTGGCGACGTTTGCAGTCAACCAGGAGTTTCGCCACTGAGAGGTAGGGCTGTCATTGGTGTGTAGGGTTTGGACTGTGTTCCAGTAGTGGCTGCGGGATTTCAGACGCGTGTGCATGGGGGGAGGAGGTTTGAGTTCCTTTGTCAGTGGGAGTGCTTCGTTGGCTGATAGCCGGTGGTCTTATTTTCGGTGAATGTTTTCCCTGCAGACGTCTGAGCATTCAATGTGAGATACAGCCATAAAGGAGGCTGTCTCTAATGTAGGCCACGCAGTTTCAAGGACAAGGCATATGTTAGCAAGGAATGTTTGTTTGCATGTTTTACCATAAGCATGTGGGGTTAATGCAGACTTGATGCCTTGCAATAGGTGTCTTATTTGGTATTTGAACATCTTAACCCTTTCCCCATTGTGATGACGTTCACGTACATCATCTGTTTTTATTCTGATTCCAACTTCCGATTACAAACGAAATCGGACTTAAAAGGCCGTGCGGGAGGGCGTGTGGCACAGTTTGGTGTCAGCTATCGTAGAGTGCGGTCGTGTTGCTACAGTTCTCTGCGGTGAGTACAGTGTCTTTAAAAACAACGGCGCGACTACGCCTCTCGAAGTAAAATGAACGCCGACCCGCTTCCGCGCTCCGAGATTCGGCGGTGAACGGGACACCACCCACCCTGCAACTTGCAGACGTCTCGGAACGGGCAAGGGATTAACATCTCCTAGATTATAGCTGGAATGGGTAAGGCTATTCCTCTTTTCACCATGAAGAAAGGCAGCGATATTAAAGGTGCGTGCGGCGGCTTACTCGGTTGCGCGTGCGCGCGCGTGTGCGCAGGTGCCGAGCGAGGTGAAGCAGGCCATCTGGCTCCTGGCCACGGAGACGGCGGGGCCGCTGGTGCAGCGCGTCACACGTTCCTCCATGGTGGTGAAGTGCAAGCCGGGCCCTCGACACCCGCTGGGGCTGCTGCACTGCACCTTCAGCCCCCGCGCGCGCCCCAAGGGCCCGCCCGAGCCCTGGTTCCACTGCGCGTGCCGTCCGGGCAAGCGGCACTGCCGCAGTCTGGCAGGCACCGACCCCGGCGCGCTGTGCGTGCACTTCTACGCGTGCGTGTGCGCCTTCGCCAGCGACCCCAAGCTCTCGCAGGAGCTTGACGCGTACATCAACCTCGGCGCCAACCGTAAGGGCCCGCGGCCTCCCCCCGCATCCCCCCACCGTCTGTATGTATGTTGCACTTCTTTCGCACTGTACGTAGCCAACCGCGTTAATTGCGGCGGAAGGACAACAAGCTGAACACAAAAGCAGCTCTAAAGAAATACGTTTTCAATCTAGATGATTTTAAAGTGCATAGCTGCCAGTGGCTTCATACTATTGGAAGGAAGAGCGTTCCAGACGGCCACAGAAGCGCATCTGAAAGTACGCGATGCAGTGCCCACCATTGTTCGATTGTGAGCCAAAAGTCTTGTCTCCGGTATAAAACACAGCAAACTAAACAGATAAGTAATCCACTGCATGTTGTTACTAACCCAACCGATAATAGGCACTGCATATTCTCAAATTAACACAATCCACTGTAATTTATATTACCACATTAACCCCCCTCTGGTCTTCGCACCTGATAGGCTCACGGTGATGACATCACCATTGCTCTATTTAAGACCGAACCAGGAAGACTTCTTCACAATTCTAGCAAATCGCCTGATGAAGCTGGTCAACAAAAAAAAAACTTTTTTTTCTGGCCTGGACTTTTGCAGCTGTTTTAGACTAATATCAGGGTGCTGATTCCAAATCTGATCTCAGATTTGCTCTATCACATCTCATTTTAATGCTATCGGCATACCCCATTTTCATTGATTTTACCCGAAATTAACTCTGTCACTTATGATTACAAGTTGTTGCGAGTCAGTAACTGCTTTAGTGTTAAAATATGGTGCTGTATTTTTAGGATAGTGTGTTTATAATATAATTTTATGTAGATATCCACATTTATTTAATATTTTTCTTCTGCAGTTTTTATTGAAAATGCAATATTTGATATCTCAAAAACCTGATGTGATAGACAAAAACTGATGCCAGATTTGGAATCAGCACCCCAAAATTACCTTAAAACCGTTGGAATACCTTATGCCAGAAAAAGTGTGTTGACCAGTGAAATTATTACGTATCCGTGGCGACTGGTGGTTGTTGTTGCTTTTGTGCTTGTTACACAGCGATGTTTGAGACGCAGCTGGGCGACAGTAACGTGAAAGTGCTGACGCCCACGAGCGAACTGTGCCCCGTTCGAGGCGCCAAGAAGAGGCGGAAGGAAGAGGCCGGTGAGTTCAAGTTCAAGTTCATTTATTAGGTATAGCCCTGTGAGCCATCCGGCTCTTGAATCGGGTGCAACTGCAACTAACAAAAAACATGAACAAAAAACATCTTAAAGTGAATATTTGACTAAGTGCAAACAGAAAATCCAAGAAAAGACAGCAAAATATTGAAGAAAAAAATCACCGTACACCAACGCTGTGTGCAAAAGTCCCAGTGGGATGCAAGTCAAACAACCAACAACAACCACAAGACACATGTAGCCACTGCAGTCACAGCAACGAACTCCGCAGTGATGCCGCTCTTTGCTTTCACCGTGGGTGAGGCTGTTGTTGGCCCGGCTTATAATTCTCGTACGTGAGGATTCGAAAGGATCTCACTTAGCAGGCAGCGGAAGACGCGAGTAAACACTCATGAATGTACACTGGCAAACGTGTGAGTTTTTCTTGCTTATTAATCACAATAAATACTTTTTTCATCGTTAAAAACAATCCAGGTATAGTGTTTTTTTATGTTAATTCGTATTTTAAAACATCTAATTGTTAGTATGTTTGTTATATGTTGGTAGTTTGTCAAACAAATCTTCAATACAGCTGATTCTCGCATTGCTACCAGTGGTCAGTGAAACCTAAACCACCACCCACGCTGGCCAACGTGGTCAACTATGCTCACATCGTCGCTGTAAGATGTTCTGTGTTCATATTTAGTTTGTTGCGGTTGCACCCGACTCAAGAGCCGCATGGCTCACAGGACTATACCCAATACATGAAACTTAAAACTTCGACAAAAGCCCTTTGACTACCATCCAACAGTCGTTTGGGAAAAATTCCGTCGAGTGCCCGCAGGTAGGTACTGACGTCGTCATAGCGCGTGGACCCCTCGTGCTTGGCGGGGCGCGTGAGGTGGCGCCATGCCGGGTGCGAACGCACCGCCGCTTTCCTCTCTCTCTCTGTCTGCCTTCCTCCCTCTGTGTCAGCATGGCAGCAGCTGGGCCAGGACCCGGACAGAGGGTCACTGGAGAGGACGCCGGGGGGCAAGAAGCGACCCGGATCGCCCAGTGGCAACCGGCAAGGTGTAACGCACGCAGGAGGACTTGACGTCGCCGTCAGCCTTGGTGGCAGGGTGTGGGGCGGGCAGAGCTCGGGGGGTTCCCACCTCTGGGCACCACGGTGGCGAGATGTTGACTATCTCGCCCGGGATACAGGAGGTCGTGGGTTCGATCCCGACAACTGACGCCTGCTGCTGTATATTTGGAGTTTGCGTGTCTCTCTCTCTCCGTCGTCGCGTGGAGTTTTTCCCCGGGTCCTCCGGTGTTTCCCTCCACACTGAGAATCAACATCACGCGTTTAGACTTTAGAGTATTTGTCCGCTATAAATGTTTACGTGATGATAAGCCACTTCGCTGAGCTGTCATTCGTATTGGCCAGGTCACTTCTCAAAAAGAGTTACATAGCTCAGTAGGCCTTGCCTGGTAAAACTAAAAAAATATATATTTTTTTAATCTTAAAGTTTTTTTTTTATGAACACAGTTTCTGAGTACAGGCCCAAAGAACCGAAACGTCAAATGGCCAGCAGAAATCAAACGGCACCATCACAGCTTTAATAGATAAGAGCAGAGCTGTTACCCGTATTCTTGTGCAGGGAAATTGAGTTTTCAGGTCCATACGGCATACAGCCGTTTCAATACGGGCTAACAATGTTTCTGTTTATATGTTTGTGTTTCTCTGTAGGATGAACGTTGCGATGTATAAGGGCAACGGCGTGACCAATAAGGTCTGAATTGGTCTGTTATAAGATTAGGCACTGATAAGGGGTTGACAGGTCTGTCAGACGGAACACGTTTTTTCTTAAATTGATCAAAGGTATAAGAGCTTTGGTAAAGAGATGACTGCTGCTGCAATGTTTCTGCTGTTCTCCTGGGTTTGAAGGGGTACTTCAACGCTAAGACACTTTAAGCCAAGACGTTTCTAGAGTTTTCCATTTCAAACTCGACGAGAATGTCGCGTGGCATTATCGCAAATAACTGTAGGCTAAGGTGGACAAACATATTGACACTGTATAGCATCACATATATATATGAACCTGGCATCCATTGTAATTGGGATTTTAAAACTGGAAATAAGATATGCTCAAGGTACTAACTGGGGCGTTACGTTACTGTCATATCTACTGTATGTGTGTATGTGTTTGTACATAGGTCTGTAAGTTTTTGTTCCTGTTATGTACGCGAAGTTTCACACCCGTGCCGTGGGAATGTTGAGTTTCCACCGCTGTAAGCGAGAGATGAGTTCCGCCCTATGTCCTGCACTTGTTCGAGTCTGCATCACCTCAACTTGACACGTGCTTGTTGTTTTGCAGCCATGCAGTATGTGCACGTAATACGCGTTTATTTCTAATTGTGTATTTGTCGAGGCTTCGGTATGTGATTATCCGTAAATTGGTGTTTAATGTGCTCTATGTACTTTATGTATTGTATTATACCGTATGTGCAGGAACGTGCTGTAGGTCTGTATTTGTATGGGCTGTGTAGTGCATATATGAATGTGCATAGGCATAAATATATACGACTGCGTGCTACATATCATTTCTACGTATAATATTCGTTGATGTGTTATCACATTGCAAACAACATTCAGCCAGAGATCCGAAATCGTATCTGCTGCTTTTGGGTTCAATCCAGCACCAGTTTCAATGGATCTGTACCAGTCTCACCAGTAAGCTATGCAGCGTATATATGTCCCTAGGTATGTTTATTGTTTGTATGAAGGCGTACGACGCACTCGCATGTATGTGTGTGGATGTGCAGCGATCGCTCAACCGGTGGACGAGAGTCAGGTGATCTTGACGTTCCGCGAGTGGTTGTCCAGCGTGACGGAGAGAATCAACCAGACCATGCACTACCAGTTTGACGGTACGCACCAGCAACCTCACCCACACAACGCTGCTGCTCAACGCGACGTGGAATGTGCACGTGAAGGCGGGCGGTCCAAGTGAATGCCACGGATGGACGTGCCGTCGGGCACGTTCCCTCCTTTGACTGCCACTCCGTCGTTCGTCTCGACCCCGCCCCCCCCCCCGGCCATCGTTCCTACTTGCCACGCGTCCTGCCCAATTCCACTTCTTAGCACATTCAGAGTTTGTGAGAGTTTGTGCGGCTGTGCTCCCCGGTTGTGTCCCTCTGACAGATATATTCAATTCGCGAACTTGTTGTACGTGGATTTTGTTTTTCTCATGTTTGCCACGAGCCCCACTTTACAGCCTTCTTCGTTAAGTTCTTCAGAAATGTAAACTGTAGTTTGTCTCTGTTGGTTACAAGTTCCACTTTGCTTTTGTTATAGCATTCTAGGGCCACAGTGGCGAGATGTTAACTACCTCGCCAGGTCTACGGGAGGTTGTGGGTTCGATCCCGACCTTTGACGCCTGCTGTATATTTTGAGTTTGCATGTTCTCCCTGTGGTCGCGTGGATTTTTCTCCGGATCCTCCGGTTTTTCCCTCCACATTTAGAAACATGCATTGAGAGTATTTGGCTGTTATACATTTCCAATTGATAAGCCACTTTGTTGAGCAATTATTTGTGGCCCGGTTGCTTCTGAAAAATAGCTAGTTGCTTAGTGGGCCTCATTTGGTAAAATTAAACAAAATTGTTTAGTTTGGTTGTGTATGCATGGAGAGTAGTGTTGTGGTAATTGGCACATTGTGCTATGAGCTCATTACTCTTTTTCTACACCAGTGGAGATTGGCATTTGATTTCTGTATGTGCCAGCCTTGGTGTGTCACCATTACACACAACTCGCTTGCCACAAATGAACCACACGACACCTTGCCGATCTCGTCAATGAGCATTAACCATCATCACGGGAACTCCGGTCATCCTCGCAGCAGCAGCTTTTGGCTCACCATCGAACCAAAGACAGTCGCCTCATCACGCGCTTTCAGGTGCGCTTCTGCGTCCATTTGGAATGCTCTTCCGTCCGATATTAGGAAGCAACTGGACCTATGCACTTTTAAATCTAGATTGAAAACCCCTTTCTTTAGAACTGATATTCGTGTTTAGTTTGTTGTCCTTCCCCCACACCTCCGATTAGCACGGTTGGCTACGTAAGAAGTTCAACGTACGTGCATCACATGGAACCTCTCCTGTGGTTTTCCGACCCCACCACCACCACCACATGTGCCCTGCTGGCTTGCCAGGTATCACCCACTCGAACAACAGTCTCACGGTGCGCGTGGACGCGTGGGTGTGTGAACAGGCAAGCCGGAGCCGCTGGTGTTCCACGCTCCGCAGGCGTTCTTTGATGCCTTGCAGCAGCGCATTTCAATGGGGAACAAGAAAAAGCGGCTTCCAAACTCCACAGTCGGTAAGGTCTCTGGCTTTGGACCAAAAGGCCATAAATCTGCACGTGTCACCTCCACAAGCAGCGATGTCACGGGCCCAGTTACACTTTCCTTTCAGTGTCGTCGCCGCTCCCGCCAGGTACTGTATGTCATCGCCTCGGAGCCTTTGATCTCGTTAGAAGGAGTTTTTGGCAGATTACAGAGCGGTTGAGCCGTCGTAAAATGTACGTGCGAGTACGATTCAAACGTGTGTCCATGTGTTGGTCAAGACCTCGCCGCGTGGTACAACCTCGCGGTTAACCCAGAGCTGGTGCAGAGAGATAACCCAAGCGGTAATCCGTTATCGCTTGTGCATAGCGAACGGTGAGTGTCAGGAACCTCCTGGTTCCACCAGCCCACAGGGGATTATTGTGTCCGTCCGTTTGTCGTGAATCCAAAAATGGGAGGGGTGGGGCTGGGTGGAGAGGGGAGGGTGGGGAGGGTCTGAGTGGGGAGGGTGGGGCTGGGTGGGGAGGGGAGAGTGTGGAGGGGCTGGGTGGGGAGGGTGGGGCTGGGTGGGGGGTGGGAGGGGTGGGGCTGGGTGGGGAGGGGCTGGTCACCCCGTAGTGCCCTTATAAAACTCAACGTTTAACCTACTCACGCCGGCTTGTGCCCGCCCTCACAGTCGGGCATATTTGCGGAATACACCACGCCGCCGTTGACCCTGGCCATTGACTGAGCAACCCAACGTTCCTACCAGCTCCCTCCGCAGGAATGTGTTTTGAGTCGGCCTATAAAACTGAGTGGAACAGACGTTACGTTATTTACAAGGTCGCACTCATGAACCACACGACACCTTTCTGATCTCGTGAAGGAGCGTAAATCATCACGCGAACCCCGGTCATCCTCGCAGTAGCGGCAGCGGCAGTGTTTGGCTGGCCATCGAACAAAGACGGTTAGTTACCGCATCGCGCGCCTCTTTCAGATGCGCTCCTGTGGCCGTCTGGAACGCTCTTCCTTCCGATATCAGGAAGCCACTGGAGCTATGCACTTTTAAATAATCTAGATTGAAAATTAATTTCTTTATAACAGCCTTTTATGTTTAGTTTGTTGTCTTTCCCTCACATCTCCCATTAGCACGGTTGGCTATGTACGGTGAAAAAGAAGTTCATACATATATTCATTCAGCTTTAGCCCTATGGGTTGGGCAAGTTTAAAATCAAATGGTTGTGTTGGTTTTGTTTATGCAGCTATCAGTGGTAGAGTTGAGGCCACTTCAGCTTGCCACACAATCTCTCCAGTAGCAACCCAGAGCTTTGAACCCAACATCTCACTTGACGTTGACGTTTGGGCCCTTAGTCAGCAGGCCGCTCAGAGTCGGTCAAACCTTGATGCTTAATCCAGCCATCGCCTCACTAAAACGGCCTTCATTGCGTAAGGCAGCAGGCTAGCCTGGTATTTGCCACTGAGATGATTTCAATGTGTGGAGTCAGTGTCTAGATTGTGTTAAGGGTGTGTTGTACGCTGTTAAATAACTATTTCACAGCGTACAACACACGCTTAACAAAATCTAGGGTGTGTTGTACGCTATTAAATAACTATTTAACATATAAATAACTATTTAACAGCGTACAACACACCCTAGATTTTGTTAAGCATGTGTTGTACGCTGTGAAATAGTTATTTAACAACAAAATCTAAATAACATTTAACAGCCTGTGTAAAAAATTCCCCCAAGCATTGGCCACGGTGTTGCAAGTGTTGTAGTGAAATATTTTTTATAATTACTTTCAAATGAGTCACTGACTGCATATTCGCAGTGTTTCAACCGTGCATTCCGAGAGTAAAAACGAACCCCATTGTGCTTTGACCACAACTTTTTAAATATATACTTTGACCGCAAGTTAAACATAGAGGCCGTTGTTGTGAATTACGTTCGAGATATCCCCACGGGAGCCTTCATCCTTCACCGCGCCCTAACCTCCCCGAGGTCGCGCGGGTCTCGCTCAGGATTCGTCCGGAAGGACGCCCTCCCGCTGGGAACCTTCTCCAAGTACACATGGCACATCACCAGTCTGCAGCAGGTGAAGCAGATCTTCAGCACGCCGGAGGTGAGTGAGCGGGACGGAGGCGGTGGGGGGAGCTCCTCTACCTGATCCCTTGTGTCTCTCTTCCTGTGCCGCCTCTCTTCCTGTGTCTTCCCGTGTCTCTCTGCCCGTGCCTCCTCTCTTCCCGTGTCTCCTCTCTTCCCGTGTCTCCTCTCTTCCCGTGTCTCCTCTCTTCCCGTGTCTCCTCTCTTCCCGTGTCTCTCTTCCCGTGTCTCCTCTCTTCCCGTGTCTCCTCTCTTCCCGTGTCTCCTCTCTTCCCGTGTCTCCTCTCTTCCCGTGTCTCCTCTCTTCCCGTGTCTCCTCTCTTCCCGTGTCTCCTCTCTTCTCGTGTCTCTTTCCACGCGATCCTCTTGTTGCGTCTCTCCTGCTGATTTGGATGCAACGGTGGCTAGGAGATGTTAACTACCTCGCCTGGTCTACAGGAGGTCGTGGGTTCGAGCCCGACCACTGACACCTGTTGTATATTTGGAGTTTGCGGTGTCTCTCATCATCACGGTGGCTAGGAGATGTTAACTACCTCGCTTTGTATGCAGGAGGTCATGGGTTCGATCCCGAGCCTGACGCCCGCTGTGTATTTTGAGTTTGCGGTGTTTCTCTCCCTGTGGTTGTGAGGATTTTTCTCCAGTTCCCTCCACATTTAGAATCAACGTGCATTTAGAGTATTTGGCCGCGATGAATTTCCAAATGAAAAGCCACTTTGTTGAGCTATCATTTGTGGCCAGGTCGCTTCTGAAAAAGAGCTACATAGCTCAGTAGGCCTTACCTGGTAAAATAAAAAAATCGCTTAAATAGATTGTCTCTTCTCTCATATTGTATTCGCTCGTTATTCGCGAACTTGCGATGTTTTGCTATCTGCGAATCACACCTGGAATTCTACACGACTGCATCGAGAGGCAGAAAGAATAAGATAATGTGATGGCATAAAGTGCTGAGAGATAAAGTGATGATATAAAGCGATGAGATAAAGCGATGAGAGAGATACAGTGATGAGATAATGTTCACATTTAATAGCTTACTTAAGTATTCAGGCCAATATCATTATCCGCGATATCGGCTATTCACGAGCATCTCCGGAACGTATCCCACATTCACACTATGGGAACCTCATTTGCCAGTAAAAATATGATAATTGGTTTTTTACCCTTCTATCTGGCAACAAAACTGACACCTTTTTACAAGGAGTCATGTTTGCATAGACCACAATACCTGCAGTCATAATGCAAACAAAAAACATAACTCTGATAATGTGCACTGTCCTTGAAGTTGATTGGTCCACACCCGAGACAGCTTTCCTTAGAGCCTAGTCTCACATGGGTTGGACCAGATGACGCCAAAAGGCGCACGTGCGCCACTGGGGAGTCAAAGGTGGTCGGGCATGGTACTGGCCACGCACCCCCTCATTTGGCGTGCCGGCCTTCATAGGTGCTCGCAAACAACACTTGCCCCAAAAGTCTTTTCAGACTATACGGGGAATCTTTGTCTTTGTGTGTAAAAGTGGCAGGTCATACGTGCGTGTTTGGCGTAATTACTCTTTTTACATTGACATGGTGATGTTTGTGTAGTGCCATCAGTAGGTGCCTTCCCACAGCCACGTTCATATGCAGGGATGCAGGATGCAAAACCTACCCATGTCCCATTCTGACTTGAGTGAACATGTTCATGTGTGTGATTGTGTTAATACAATATTAGGGGCTCAACATTATTTATTTTTGGGGTGCCACGGCGGCGAGACGTTTACTACCTCGCCTGGTGTACAGGAGATCGTGGATTCGATCCCAACCCTGACGCCTGTATTTTGGAGTTTGCGTGTCTCTCTGCCCGTGGTCGCTTGGATTTTTCTCCGGGGCCTCCGGTTTTCCCCTCCACATTTGGAAACACGCCTTTAGAGTATTTTGCTATTGCTATAAATGTCCACGTGATAAGCCACTTAGTTGAGCTATCATTTGTGGCCAGGTTGCTTCTGAAAAGGGGCTATATAGCTCAGTGGGCCTTACCTGGTAAAATTAAAAAATAGCTTAGTATTTAATAGTTCTTAGTTTAAGAGATTGCTAGTTTTGAGAGAAAAAATTACCAACAATTATTTAATAAGTGCACTGAAGCTGAGTATTTTGAGTATCAAATATAGACCATATTAATACTCCATAAGCTAGGCAAGTTGTATGAAGTTTCAAGTCGATTTTCTTTCATCATAATCAGAATATTTATTGAGACTGCAGGAGGAAATCCGATGAGCTCAGGAGCTCTTTTTCACTGATGTCCAGTCGGGGAGAGACCTCAAGAGCCCCAGGATGTCATTGGCGAGGGTGACCTTGGTCACAACATTTATAACGGCGATGAATGCACGTTGTTGTTGTTTTGTTGTTTGTTTTGTTGTTGTTTGTTGTTGAATGCGGTTGATGACATGTGCACGGGTAGCAATTGGCTGTCGTGACTTTGAAATTGTGTCGTGTTTACTGTTGCGGACGATCAGCACGTCCGTGTATTTGTCAGCGACTTGATGTCGTTTGTGACATTGTTGTTAAATGACTTTATTATGAAGGTCGCGCTTATTACACATGACGCGCTTGTCACTAATGAGCCACAACGCCTCGCGGTTCTCATCAAGGAGCATAAAGCATCATCACGCGAACTCCGGTGGTAATCCTCGCAGCAGCAGCAGCGGCTTTTGGCTGCTCGCCGTCGAACAGAAACGGTCACTGCATCGCGCGCTTTCACATGCGTTTATGCGGCCATCTGGAACGCTCCTCCTTCCGATATTCGGAAGCCACTGGAGCTATGCACTTTTAGATCATCGAGATTGAAAACTCATTTCTGTAAGAACTGATTTTTGTGCTTGGTTTGTTGTCCTTCTCCCCGCACCTCCGATTAGGACAGTTCACTACGTACGGTGCAAAAAAAGTTCATACGTACGAAGGCCTGTAACGGTGACGGTTTCCGTTTCTGCGATGCAACTGCCGCTCCTCCTGCGCCACTGGCCATTCACCGCACCGTGCCCGTGTCCCGCCCGCAGGTGCCGCTGGAGGCGACGCGCAGCTTCGTGGAGAACCGGGACGGCACATACGACGTGTTCCGCAGCCCGCAGCCGCGGACGGACGAGGCTGGGGACGCGTCCGGCCGGGCCGAGAAGCAGCAGCGGGCGACCATCCGGCCCCTGCAGCTCAACACCTTCCTCAAAGTCGGTGCGTGCGCGGGGATGCTCCACGGTTCGGCTGAATTTAGTTTGGATGGACGGCCGGAGGCACCTGCGATCTTGCGTTTTGAATCCAGATGGGGCAACCCACACTTGTACCCTCTCTCGTTCCGATGACGGTTTCATTTTGGTGACGTACGTGTACGTACGTGTACGTCACCAAAACGAAACTGGAAGAAAATGTAAAATAAAATAACTTTGTCGGTACCGGGGCTCCCGCAAGGCCACGGCAGGAGGCCGTGTGGCACAGTTTGGACATCTACTGGACATCTGTGAAAACTACTGGCCACCTGTGAAAAAGAGCTTCATAGCTCATTGGATTCCAGTATAAATAACTATTTTGATTTTAATCTGATTGTTTGGTGCCAGCTATCATAGTGTGGTTGTGTCACTACGGTTCTCTGCAGGGAGTACAATCTCTTTTAAAAAATGCCTCTAAATAAAATTCACTCTGAACCGCGTGCACGTTCCCAGATTCAGCGGTTAACGGGACCCAACCAGACATCTCGGAATGGGAAAGGGTTAAGACTGCTTTCTCAGATGTCAGTTGAGGATCTTATGCAGGTTACCGGTGACTTTACACGCAGCTTTATTCGGCATACTCCCAAAGGTAAAGCCTCCTAATTTGTTTCTCATTAATTCAATAACTTTGTCATTCTATTTCTATCAATTAAGTCTGCTAGAGCCGGCCCATGATTGGCTGCTCTGACGATGCTTGCAAATGCTTGCGATCTTGATTCGCGGTTGTTGCACATGGCCGGAAGCATCGATAGTTTCCGTCTCTGCGAAACGCCATCGCCACCGGCGCACGAGCTCGCGAGTGGAATGCACGCCCGGGATCCCATACCTGCAGAATGAGTCGGTTCGCCTTCAGGACAGATGACCACCTGGAATGGCTGAACTTGATCGCACTTGGCGAAGGATGAAGGACGCGAGAGCAGCGATGTTGTTTACACAGGGTATACGCAGCCGTAAGTGCATCTGCTGTAGGGGTAGGACACGCACAGCAAACGAAGAGTGTTGTTACTTCATGAAAACTTTGGAGGTTTTAGCTGTAGGTAGAAAGGAAATGCAGCCTGCATTCTTTTAACCGCCTCGGTGGTGAGATGTTAACTCCCTCGCTTGGTATGCAGGAGGTCGTGGGTTCGATCCCAACCCTGACGCCTATATAGTTGAAATTTGCGTGTCTCATTACCCGTGGTCGCGTGGATTTTTCTCCAGGTCCTCCGGTTTTCCCCTCCACATTTATAATCAACGTCATGCGTTTAGACTATTTGGCTACTATACAGTTCCACGTGATAATCCACTTTGTTGAGCTGTCATTTGTGATAGCTAGGTGGTCTCTGAAAAAGAGCTATATAGCTATGTGGGGCCGTTTCCTGATTAAAATTTTATATATTGCAAATTATATATGACAAGTACTTTGATCCCAACCCTGACGCCTGCTGTATATTTGGAGTTTGCGTGTCTCTCTCTCCCCGTGGTCGCGTGGATTTTTCTCCGGGTCCTCCGGTTTTTCCCTCCACATTTAGAATCAACATCACACGTTTGGAGTATTTGGCTGCTATCAATTTCCACGTGAAAAGCCGCTTCGTTGAGCTGTCATTTGTGATATCCGGGTCGCTTATGAAAAAGAGCTACACAGCTCATTGGGCCTTAACTGGTATAATAAAACATCTTAGGTTTTTTCGGTAAAGTCACGTAGGTAAAAATAAATAATAAAAATAAAATAATAGAAATAATAATAGAATAAAATGATCCAGTAAATCTACAGTAAATCTAGCTGTGACGGTCCCACCTGATGACGGAGACTTGTGTTGCCCCCGAAACGTCATGATTTATAATTTTACTCCTATTATTATTTCTATTATTTTATTATTATTTATTTTTACCTACGTGACTTTACCGAAAAAACCTTAAAAGAGTATGAATCCTTGCAGTCACGAAAGCTTCAAATCTAGAAATAATAAAACATCGTTTAATACTTTCAATCGGAGGATGTCTGTGCCAATCAATACACTTGAAGATGTGTTTATAGTAACGTCGGTGCCAGTGGTGAAGCCAACATGCAGTGTGCTGCATATTTCCTTTGGGGCCCCATGTGTGACTGAAACTCACATGTTGCGCTAGTTAGAGATCACTCGGTTCTCATCTGACAACGGTTAGAGTTTGCGCGTCGATCATTCTCGTGGAAAAGAAGCATTTAAACCACAAGCCTAATGGATTGGGCTTTGTACGTAATTCTAGGTCATTTATGTTTTGAATTCTATAAAGGTTTAGGTGTATTATTTACTTTAATCATCAGGGTTGATCTGGCACAAGCACGGAGTGGAGCATTCTTCCTTCGTCACCTCCGCGAGATGGCGATTAATTTCAGCGGAGGTTGGACCACATGATGGGCCTCCAACGAGTACCTTGTTTAAATACATCTAAACCCCCACAGTCGTTTGGGCACATCTGTTGTGGCTCATCGCGCTCCTCTTGTAATTCACGTGACGGCGTTTGACCCAGCGACACTGACCGAGTGCAAAGATAGCTCGAGGCGGAGTGCTCGGCTCACAGTCGTAAGGTTGTCCGTTTAAAATACCGATCGGAGGTCAACTCAGCTCATCATCCCTCCACGGTGCAGCTTGGTAAGAAGTCAACAGTGGCTCTCTCTGTCGAGATGTTGACCCCTACCCGAATAAAACTATAAACACATTTTTTATTTTACCAGGTAAAGCCTCACTGAGACTCTGTCGCCTCGACGGACCTGGTTTTCACCTGAGGACGGCTGCTTGCGTTGTGGCCGAAACGTCGTGAGAATAATTTTATTATGTTTTATTTTTATTATTTTATTACTTCCCTTCTACGTGACTTTACCGAAAGAACCAAGAAGATATATAATTGCTCTTTTTCAGAAGAAACCTGCACACAAATGATGGCTCAACATCGTGGTTTATCACGTGGAAATGTACAGCAGCCAAATACTCTCTTTACGGACTGCATCGTGACGTAAAGTGTACTTATTCACACGCATTGCGGCTCCTAATATATTGAGTTTTGTGCCAAATTCGAAAAAAGATGGCTCTTTGTGTTATCTTGGTTGCCAATCCCCGTTCTAAACACGTGATGTTGATTCTAAACGCGGAGCGAAACGCTGGGAAATCGTGCCAAACGGCACACAGCGGTTAAAACCCGTACAGACTAAACGAAAACTATTTGTTATTTTACCAGGTAAGGCTCATGGAGCTATGTAGCTCTTTTTCAGAAGCGACCTGGCTATCCTCAATGATATCTCAACGAATTGGCTTATCACGTGGAAATGTATAGCAGCCAAATACTCTTAACGTGTGTTTCTAAATGTGGAGAGAAAAAAACGGCTAACCCGGAGAAAAATCCACGCGACCACCGGGAGAGACACACAAACTCCAAATGTAGAGCGAGTGTCAGGATCGGGATCGATCCCACAACCTCCCGTATACCAGGCGAGGTGGTTAACATCTCCTAGCCACCATGGCGGCACTCCCCCCACAAGCGCGGGGGTACCCTGACTCCTGGCGACGGCGCCGCCCTCTTTTCAGGCACCGCGTCCGTGGAGCAGGTGGAGCCGACGCCGTTCGTCATGGAGTGGGTGCCCGACATCCTGCCGCGCTGCAGGATCGGCGAACTACGAGTGAAGTTCGAGTACGGCCACCAGCGCAACGGGCAGCCGGAGCAGCGGGAGCGCCCGCTCGAGCCCTCCGACGTGCTACTGCAGTGAGCGTCGGCGGGGCATGGGGGGGGGGGGTGAGGGGGGGGGGGGGTGAGGGGAGGGGGCGGCGGGGTGGGGGGTGAGGGCGAGACGTTTACTGCCGCTCGTAGGCCCTAGGAGACATCGTCGGCTATCGTGGCCTGCGCCGTGCTGTCACGCAGGTCTGGCTGGCCTGGGTCCTGTCGTCGCAGGGCTGCCGTCGCGCACAACTCTGCGGCACGTCGCAACTCTGCTGTGTCACGAGCCCCACCTTCACGTCCTTGCCACCTCTTGCATCTTCCAGTCACGAGATCTTTTTTTGAGGTCACGGTGTTGCTCCCAGGTCCAATGGGGCCCCAATAGTCCCGCACCTCAACATCACGGGCGCTACCGTCGGGCGTTGTACCGCGACGGGTACCGGAGTCGCACCTCCGATTAGCGCGGTTGGCTACGTACGGTGCGAAAGAAGTTCAGCGTACGTACGTAGTCAAATCCTTCTACCGTCACCTGTAAAGACATCACAAGCCACCATATCACGTGATCCGTTACCTTACTCGTAATTAAGGGCCAATGCACGAGGTGGCTCCATACTCATTACAAATATGTTATTGGCAGCCACAGTCGTAATACAGTTGCACAAAACGTCGGTGTTTCACGCCGAGGCAGACAACGGTTAGCGTGGCAGGTGTGCGGGCGAAGCGAGTTAACGAGTTAAAATTCCACGGCTCACCAGTTTTGGCCACTTTAGTGTTCTGCTGCCGTTGCGGTTTGTAGCCGGTAACATCATCTTCGGTGCACCGCCGTGTGTGGCCCAACGCAAACATGTTGTTCGGCAACAGAACGCCTCCATCCTGCACCGTTGATATGTTTGCAACTCGTGTGTTCTGTGGGAGCAAAAGTGCAACGGTTAGCGCTACGCTGCGCTACGAACCCGGCGATCCCAGTTCGATTCCCGCTCATGGCCAACACCGGTGACGATTGTTTGACCGGTCCTGGGCCTCCCCTAGGTCGACTCAGCCCTTAAATGAGTACCTGGTGCGGCGTATAAATGTCGCCACTGGGGAGATGAAGGCGGCCGAGCCACCCATCCCCTCGTCTGCCGTGGCGTTCTCATTGATGCTCGTTAACAGCACTTACCCCAACAGTCTGTTAAGGGTATACGGGGCATCTTTGTCTCGTAAGAACAACCACAATCATTGGCTGCCATGGCAATCAGCTTTGCAAGGTAATTTCACGTTGCGGAAAACTACAATTATTTGGTCATTCCGGAGTAGAAGTCAACAAATTGCAACAAAAGCACAAAAGGAGACGTAAAGGCCAATGAAATGTAAATCACAAACAGCGGCCAAAGACAGAGCGCCGAGTCGATGCCTGTAGGGGTGTTCATAGCAGGTGCCATGGTCACACTGTGACCCCCCTCCCCCCCTGGAAACGAGATTACAACTTCCACACAGTTGCGCCCTTCCCCCTGCACCTCCGATGAACACAGTTGGCCTCTTACCGTGCGAAAGAAGTTCAACTTACACGTGTACATGTCGCGCTATGTAAGGTTCACGTCAACGTTGGCAGGCATCGTTACGCCCTGGGCCACGTGCGGTTTCCCCGGGAGCAACTCGTGCGATCGGTGCGTGCCGGAGCACCGTGAATCACGCGGTTTGCCTTCTACGCGGCGGGGTTCATCTCCGTCGAAAATCATCGCCTCAGACGCGTCTATGGGGGCACGTGTCGCGCCCCAACGAGCTGAAACCACGAGCCGAGCCTCGGCGCATCAGCGTGTGTGGAAACGACGCGCCGCCGTCGCGGACCATCCCACGCGTCGTCAATGAACGGCACCGCCGACGTCTTCCACGGCTGTCCGGACCGTTCGCAGCCCCGGGAGTAAGCTCCTGAGCGACAGCTCACCCAAGAGACCAACTTCGCCGCGGTCGACTCGAGGGTTCCAGCGGTACGCCGCATTGCACTTGTTCAGCCGGACATCAACGAGCCGCGCGCATGACTCCTCCTGGCCCATATTGGCGCACAGTATTCGGCTACAGAGTTAACACAAGGGCCACCGATGATGTCCGGAGCACTGGATTGTTGTTGTTGCTGCTAATGCTGCTGCTGTGGAGACCGGGAGATCGATGATCGACGTTCGGTCGCCGCGTCGATGATTGTATTCGTTGTGATCTCTCAACAACAGAGTGGGGGCCGCGTGACGGCTGCCACCTTCCATTTCGCTGCGGTGGAAGGGCTTTGTGGATGCTTGTGTCCACCAGGTGGCGGCCACAGAACTTGACAAATATTATCCGGGAATTTACATAACGCAACATGTGGAACAGATTTGAGAAATTGTACACAGTTGTACACTGATGCTTACCCTTTCCCGTTCTGGGATGTTTGCAAGTTGCAAAGTGGGTCTCATTCACCGCTGAATCTCGGAGCGCGCAAATATTCGTTCGTTTCTAAATCCGCTTGTCCTGGTGAGGGTCGCAGAAGCAACATGTTGAGTAGGGCGTTCCAGACCTCCCTTTCCTTGGCGACAGACTCTAGCTCTTCCTGGGTAATTCCCAGGCATTCCTAGGCCAGCCGAGCGACGTAGACCCCGCCAGCATGTCCTGGGGTGGCCCCGGGGTTTTCGACCAGTGGGAAGTGTTGCCCGGTAGAGTTCCAGGGTGAATCTCCCGGGGAGCATCCTTACCAGGTGCCCGAACCACCTCAACTGGCTCTTCTCAATCCGGACGAGCAGCAGCTCGACTCTGAGGCTCTCCCGGATTGCCGAGCTTCTCACCCGATCATGGAGAGTGGTGAGCCCGGCAACCCGCAAAGCCTCATTTCGGCCCCTTGTACCCACGATCTCATCCTTTCGGCCATTACCCAAAGATCATGACCATAGGTGAAGGTGGGAACGAAGATCGACCTGTAAACTATGAGCTTTGTTCGAGAACTCAGCTCCTGCTTCTACCACGGAACGGTACAGCGCCCCCAACACTGCGGACGCCGTACCGATCCGCTGGCCGATCTCCCGCTCCCACTCACCATCACCCGCGAAAGAGACCCCAAGGTACTTAAACCCTCCACGCAGGGCAGCTGTTCCCCCTCACCTGGAGAGAACAATCCACCGTCTCCCTGGAGTGAACCATGACCTCAGATTTGGAGGTGCTGATCCTCATCCCGGCCGCTTTAAGCTCGGCATCACACCGTTCAAGTGCACGCTGGAGATCTCAGACTGACGAGGCAAAGAGGACAACATCATTCTCTCTATACCATGAAAGTCCCAAACAGGAGTGGAGACTAGACGCACCCTTGGCAGAGTCCGAGGGCGCGCAAGCGGTTCAGCATTAATTTTATTTAAAGAGGCGTAAAGCCGTTGTTTTTACATATATTGTACTGTACTCACCGCAGAGAACTGTAGCGACACGACCGCACTCTACGGCAGCTGGCGCCAGACTGTGCCACATGCCCTCCCGCATAGTCTCTTCCTTCTGATTGGCGTGCGTGTACGTCATGAGAAATACTGATGACGTGCGTGTACGTCATCTGAATTGGAAAGGGTTAATAATGGTCGAGGCACCTTGGAATGGGGAAAGTTGCTTTGTTTCTGCCCAATGATTGTTTGAGCATTGGAACATTCCTGACTTAGAATACTCTTGCACTCACAACGATGATTGCAATGTCCTGGTAAAATACATCGACACACCCTTTACATCCTTTTATTGTAACACGTCCGTAACCAGCACCAGGTGCTTTTCAGATTTTTACGTCACATCGTGGGTCCTCATTGGAGCATAGTGCACGTTTTGTATGTGTAAGTACGTTGAACTTCTTTCACACCATACATAGCCAACCGTGCCAATCGGAGGTGGTGCGGGGGGAAGGACAACAAACTAAACACAACAAGCAGTTCTAAAGAAATGAACTTTCAATCTAGATTTATAAGTATATTTTCTAATTGTTCACAAAAAATAATAACGCTACGTCATCATCATCATCACCAGTCACGATCTGTTCACTGCTGGATGAAGGCTTCCCTAAGTCCCCCCCGTCCCTCATCATCTCACAACGTAACGATGTCACGAGCTCCTCCATGTCAGCTCGTGACATTTTCTTTTCTCTCCATGGCGGTCGTCCTCTTGGGAACGTTGCCTCCATCAGATGCTGACGTGTCGTCAATAACGACTGTCGGCCGGCTTGACTCTCCTCAACCATCGATGTGTCTCCCGTATGTACGTGTCCTCTGATCCATGTGATCCTCTCTGCCCGTGCGATTCCAAGCATGCGACTCTCCACACTTCTCTTTGCACCCGTTTGAGCCTTTCTATTGTGTACGTACAGTCCGTTCTCCTGTAAAATCGCGTAACAATAAATAATATATAATAGAGGGTAAAGCACAGTCCGCGACGTGAGATGCGTACGCAGGCCGAACAAAGGCTGAGGTGCGTGGGTAGCATCTAGAAGCATCCAGCAGCATCCCACTGCCTTGTGTGATGATGATTATGCTACACCGAGGCAGCCGTTCGACCGCTTCTTCCTACTTGCACAACGTAGTTCCGGTCACTCGATCGCGTGATATCCAATTCGCGTTATGAAAACACGTGGCGCTATAGGAGAACAGACTGTGTAAATCTTGATTTGAAGTTTTCGTGACTGCAGGAATCCTTACTCTTTGGTCCTTTCGGTAAAGTCGTCTGCTGCGAGCAGCAACAATGTCTGCCCACGTGACTTTACCGAAAGGACCAAGGAGACTGTATATACGTTGAACTTCTTTTGCCACCGTACGTAGCCAACGTGCTGATGGTTTTCTTTGTCATTGTCAGTATTTGTGACCCTTGCTATAGCAGGGGATATGCAGCCACTGGTGCTTTGTTTATATTCATTACCGACATCAGTTTTCCAAAAGCACTCCTTACTTCTAGTTTTTCTCTCATCATTTACATTTTTTCTGGCTACAATAATTACCCTAAATGTGTGTATATATACCCTGATGCGTTTCCAGTTGCGTTCCTCCGATGAATATTTTCAGTTATTCCTATTCCTGCCAAACAAAAGGTCGAACACACACTTCACTCGGTGACATCATCGATTAAAGACAGCAGGGGATACAACACAACAGAGATTAACTACATGATGGTAAGCTCTGGGAGCGTTAGAGTAGCATAAGGAGATTGATGATTTGGCATTTTTTAAATATTATTGGTTTGAATGACATGCGACAAACACTCTTTGCAGACTGCGCAGCGTCTGGCTATGGGAACGGAGGCGGCCGAGTCAGAATTGGGGGCGCTAACGGTGGCCGTGAGATGTTAACTCCCTCTCCTGGTATGCAGGAGGTCGTGGGTTCGATCCCGACCCTGACGCCTATATATTTGGAAGTTGCGTGTCTCTCTACCCGTGGTCGCGTGGATTTTTCTCCAGGTCCTCCGGTTTTCCCCTCCACGTTTAGAATCAACGTCATGCGTTTAGACTATTTGGTTGCTATACATTTCCACGTGATAATCCACTTTGTTGAGCTGTCATTTGTGATAGCTAGGTGGCCTCTGAAAAAGAGCTATATAGCTAAGTGGTAAAAATTTAATATATTGCAAATTATATGACAAGTAATAAAAGGTGTTCCCCAAGTGAGGATAAAGAGACCGATTTAAGTTTCTTAAGAAGTGGTTCTGTGGTATCCTCTTTTGGGAGTGTTCTCTGATTCAGCATGGCCCACTACTAGCTAAGATAGTTTCCGAATAGGAATTAATTTGTGTCGTGCCGTGATACCGAAAGCAAGTTTAGAATATAACTGGGGGAAAAAGCGAGATATAAAACCATTTTCGGGTTTCACTTTGGGGTTAAATATCCATTCGTTCACCGATATCACCATCACAAGCTTCAGCCGTTACTGATATCACTTCCCATGGGCTTCTTGTCGTCCTTACACGTGATCACTTCTCAAAATGGTCTCCCCACATTTCCGCACTGAACATTGGGGGAATCAAGGCAGGTTACTCGGCTTCATTTTCATACCAACATTTCACCCCATGCTGCACACTACTTTTTCTAGTTTTGGGTAACCAGATATTTAATATACAAGTTTCATGTATCACTTGTGGTCAGGTGGACAGAATCTCTTGAATTCCTGAAAATATCGCTCTTCTGGATTTGTGTCACGTGGTCTCAATGACCTTACGACCTGTGATGTCAGCGACCTTTCTACTCGATGTTTCTGACTGCAGACGCCGGTACGGCCACTCAGTTCGAGTGTTAACAGGCTGCCTCAAACCGGTTTGTAAGAAAAGTGTGAACGTGAAACCAGTTTGACAATGTTTACAAGCACCATCATGTTTTTATAACGGCAGCAGTCTACATACGCTCCTCAAGAATAATACGTGAACCCCATCCGGTGCCTGACACCCAACAACAAACAACAACAACCGCCATTCGTCACGAAGTGGCGGTGATGTCACCACGGCGCTTGTGCCAGGCTAGATACACTTTTAGGCCACGTGAAGTGTCGAATGCCGGCTGGCAGGAGGGTCACAGGACGGACCCAGCAGGTGCCATGGGCTTGACTGAGTTGGCATTGCTGCACGAAGTCAGTCAAACCCATGGCTAACACCCACAAACCTAAAACACACGCAACCACCCCAAGGGCCTCATCACAAGACACTGCAGCTCCCATCACGTGGCCTCCCAGAGCTCATCTTTCTTTTTTCTGGCTCCTTTCCCAGAAGGGTTTCCTTTAGGCTCCTGGCACCGTGGTGATTTTGGGTGCCTGGACCCTTAAAAGTTGTTAATTTGAATGGATTTTTCTCAACTCCAGGGAACGCTTGCGGAAAACCTGCCGCGGTACAGGGCGAAGTGTCAGAACGCTCACAGAGGGAGGAGACGCGATGGCTTCTGTTCGGGCCCATCCAGGCAGAAAGCGCATGCTAGTTGGAGGCAGACGCACTCGGTGGGTTGCCCACGGCGCCAGCCCTCTGGCGCCGCTCGTCCCGGGTGGCGATACCCCGCCGGTCCCAGGTGGCACACCGCCGGTGCCAGGTGGCACACCGCCGGTGCCAGGTGGCACAGCGCCGGTGCCAGGTGGAACACCGCCGGTGCCAGGTGGCACACCGCCGGTGCCAGGTGGAACACCGCCGGTGCCAGGTGGAACACCGCCGGTCTGGGCCTCGCACTCACGGACGTCCCCGCGATGGCTCCCGGCCTTGAGCCGTTACTGCCGGTGTTGTGTGTGTGGGTGAGCGTGTGGATGAGCGTGTGGGTGAGCGTGTGGGTGAGCGTGTGGGTG
Source organism: Lethenteron reissneri (assembly GCF_015708825.2). Lineage (NCBI taxonomy): Eukaryota > Metazoa > Chordata > Hyperoartia > Petromyzontiformes > Petromyzontidae > Lethenteron > Lethenteron reissneri. Next base: position 12,594,888 of record NC_083800.1, read on the forward strand.
AGCGTGTGGTGAGCGGCGGCGCAGCGGTTAGCGCTACGAACCCGACGACACGGGTTAGATTCCCGCTCACGGCCAACACCAGTGACGATTATCTGAACCGGTCGTGGGCCTCTCCTAGGTCGACTCGACCGCAAATGAGTACCTGGTGCGGTGTGTAAACATTGCCACTGGGGACACAAAGGCGGCCGGGGGTGGTGTTGGCCATCGACTCCCTCGCGCGTCGTGCCGGCCTCCATAGGTGCTCGCTAACAGCACTTGCCCCAGCAGTCTGTTACAGGCTCTTTGTCTTTGTGTAGAAATCTTAGGTGGCAGGCACCAGGTCGCGTTCCAGTGTTTTCGAGAGGTGTTGCTGATGTGGCCGACGACGTCAACATCGGCGTACACCGAGATCCTGGAGCTCCGCTGTGTCAAATGTTCTGTCGTCTGATCTTTCATCCTGGGCCCTTTGTTTCATCTTGGGTTTTTGCATAAAAAAACACCTAACATGAACGTGCAGCAGCAATACCATGGTGAGACAAGAGCACCCCCCCCCCCTCTGCAAATGAACTATTTGCAGCATTATGGTGCTATAGTGTGTAAACGTGTGTAAACTCAAGCAAACGGAATGCTATTTTGTAAACGTGCCATGCGTTATCAGCTTGGGCTACCCTCTGTATGAAGATCTTTTATATAAGGCAAAGGGGCCTTTCAAACAAAGCCTTAGGGGTGGTGGGAACAGCTCTGCCTTGCGTACATGGCCTGTTCTACGAAACAAAGTATCTCCGGATACGCAGTGTTGAGAGTGTAATGTAGCTGACCTGTGTAAATATATTTAAATACGAAGCGGCAGCATTGTGTGTCGGCTGCCTGCCGTGGAAGAGAGCTGCCCCGCTTGTTAACTCTGTTCATTCGTAGAGACGTATTTTGCACTGCTGACTCGGATGTGTACTTCAAGGAAGTCTGGAGTCCTTTGTCATTTAGTATTCAGTGTTTTAAAAAAAGTGATATTCCGTGGGTGATGATGACTCCAGCACGTGCTTCACATACGTAAAATAAAATAGAATTTACCGCGTAACTAACTTTTACCATATCGTTTTTTTTTACCAGTGCCCGCATTTACATTGCACCACCAAATGACATCGATGGCTGAATTTTACCAGAGAATTGCACTGTAGCTCCCGAAGCCAAGAACATTTCATCCCGTTCGTCATCGGAGGAAGTCGGAACCCCGGAGAGTGGTTCAGAAAATATATATTCTCGTAATTTATGTATTGCTTTGTACTTTTCTAAAATTGGCCCTGATGCTAGCAAACAGCAGCTTATACTCTCGCAAAGAGGGCCACAGGAACATGATCTTTAAGGTCTACATGTAGTGAGGTGAGAGAACACGCGTCTTTTTGTTGTCAGCTGTCTGAAGCATTGTGTACAAAACATGATATACAGCTGAATAAATTGATAAACATTTAAGTTTCACATTATCCGCATGTGTAACCACAGATACCCTCTAGTTGCATGAGCAATGAGGGCTGACATGAACGGCGCAACCATTGGAATGCTTATAGCTAGTAACTGCTGTGCTCGTATCAAACTAAAATAAGACACAAACGTACCTATCATACTTTGGGAAGGACATTTCGCGCGCAGCATAAAGTTCTCACGCAAGAGACCTCCCACGGCCTTTCAAGATCTGACAACCCCAACTCCACGCTGGTGCCAAAGTATAAACCAAGCAACCAACTCTGAACAGGGGAAACCATCCCCCAGGGAGTGGTAGTCGGTACCTGACGGGGCTCTGTCAATAAACTAAGTGACGTTCTTTTTATTTTACCAGGTAAGGCCCACTGAGCTATCCTAGCTATCACAAATGACTCTCAACGGAGCGGCTTATGTGGACATTTATGGAAGCCAATTACTCTCAACGCGCTTTGTTGATTCGAAATGTGGAAGGAAAAACCAGAGGACCCCGAGAATAATCCACACGACCACGGGGAGAATATGCAAACTCCAAATATACAGGCGTCGGGGTCGGGATCGAACCCACATTCTCCTGTTTCTACTCATGGGTGACAGTTCATATGGCAATTTAAGACCGTTCGTCTTGAAATATTCTTAACATGTCTACCATGTGCGTAGTACAGTCTCCAACTATTATTCAATCAAATATGTTTTGGCCTCTCTCTCTGCTTTTAAGAAGGACCATTGGCCAAACCACTGGCGATTATGTACTCATTCTATTTCCCTTTGAGGGCAGTGTTGACGAACGTGTTGCCTCTGTCTATGCAGTCTCACACCTGGCACTGGTTCCGCTGATTGTTCCTGTCTGGCTTGTGCCGTAGGCATGGCAGGCGTAGGGAATTGATTGGGAAGGTATGTATGTTAAACTATTTAAAACTTTTATTTTACCAGGTAAGGCCTATTGAGCTATGTATATTTCCTTTTCAGAAGCAACCTGCCCACAAATGAAAGCTCAACGAAGTGGATTATCACGTGGAAATTTATAGTGTGAGGGTCGCTGGCCCCCGAGATCCCTCCCTCTGTACCGCTAACGGCCGGGTTAACCTCATTATTAACCTCATTACTCGCCCCCTCGCTACTAGGCGAACCGCTGTTGGGTTCCTCACCCATGGTGTGGGAGCCGTCGCGCGAGGATTCCCCTCCACCGCGGGTCCACGTAGCAGGCATGGTTAATTACGTACGCGCACACCCACACACAGCTCTGCGCGGCACTCACTCAATACAGACCACTCACGTTAGGATCGCGCACCTGTATTATACACGTAGTGAACGTGCGCGCACACACGCATACAGCTCCACACGCGATACCCACTCTTGCGCCGCTCTGCGCAGCGCTCGCCGCCTGCTGGCCGCTCACGTTATGATCGCGCACCTGGGGTACGCCGATTACGCACGCCGCGAGCTTACGCACACACAGTACCACACGCGTTCCCACACGCTCACACTGCACGACAAGATCACGCGAGACCACGCTTCGCTATTAATGATTTATTACCTGGTAACTAATGTTGAATCAGTGAGTCGACGAGGCTGGCCTATTCCACTAAACCGGCACCTATTCCCTATTTATCGGCTATTATCCTACTTCACCTCCCCACTCACTGTTTGGCGCCCGCGGAGGTTCGCTGCTCCCTGCGCTAACAACGTACCTCGATGCGTCTCACGGACGTCCGGGTCACTGGCTGGAGCTGCTGCTGGTCCGCTGGCCTGGAGAGAAGAGAGCGATTTCCCCTCTGCGCCCCTCTATTTATCCTCCCTACCTCAAAGGGGATGCTGCGCTGAACAATGGGCTCGTGCACCTCGAGCCCCCGCACGGCAGTTCCGGGCGCTTTTGATCTGCTAATCAGTGAGCGGCGTTGGCGGCGTACATCCTAATTAATCCCTTACCCTTCCTAACAATGGGGCCTGCGCGCTCAAGCGTAATTATCCCAACCCTCCATGACTATGCGCAACAGCTCCTGCGGTCCCGCTATTCATGCTGTCCCGTCCCTCCCCTGCTTGCCCCGTCGACCCGTGGGGGTGTGTGTGGGGGGAAATGCGCCTCAACCGCGGTGGCCGAATGCCCCATGCCGCGACCACACCATATTAAGGCTGGTCGCAGCGCCGCGGCGCAACGTAGCACGGGGGAGGTCGTCCAATTCCCTGATCGCCGGAAACCGTGAGAGTTAACCCCGATAAGGGTTTCTCGGATAAAAACCGGTCGGCCAGGTGACCTCCCCTCGGAGCTCTATGGGGGGGGGGGGGAAATGCGTGCGGGTGTGTTCGTGTGAGGTGAGGTGAGGGGGACGCGGGGTTGGCTCCGTTGCTTGGTGGTGGCGAGGTCGGGGATTTGGGCGCCTGCCGAACGGCTTCGTGGCGGCGGCATCACAATAGCAGCCAAATACTCAAAACGCATTTTTCCCAATGTGGGGAGAAAACCAAAAGGATTCGAAGAAAAAATCCACACCACCACGGGGAGAGAGACACGCAAACTCCAAATATACAGGTAGTGCTCTATTTACGATGGAGATGCGTTACGAAGACCCCGTCGTAAGTAAAAAATATCGTAAGTCGAAGATGGCCTCAGCCTACCCAGGAGTCTTAAAGAATGGTGACAATTTAGCAAAACATAGCCATTTACAGTACCGTACTGTATAAACTATATACTGTATGTATTTATTAATTACAATACTGTATTGCACAGTAAAATGTAAAGTAAACAACAAGGTACATTCTTAGCCTACCTATATGAACTGCAATTTAATAGAAAGTTTCTTCAGGATACAATCCTATCTGCTATAAAAACTTTTAACATGCATTGAACGTATCGTAACGTATCATATTGTACTGTACTCACCAAGATTCTGTCCGTCGTATCGCCATCGTAAGATCGGAATATCTTAAGTCGGAAACATCGTAACTCGGGGACTATCTGTATACAGCAGGCATCAGGGTTTGGATCGAACCCATGACATCCTGTATACCATGCGAGGTAGTTAACATCCCAATGTGTTGAACTTCTTTTCCACCATACGTAGTCGACCGTGCTAATCGGAGGTTGGGCGGGCGGGGGAGATGCAGGGGCGACATTCCCAAAATTGAAACTTTTTTAAAAAATAGAGCCCTACATAAATAACAATAATGAAACCCACGTCACGAATTTTCAATAAAATACAAACATTCAGATTGGGCAATCGCTCCCATGGCCTCGCCTCCCACCCCGGACCCCCCCCCCCCACCCCACCCGGCTTGTGCAGACACGGCAGCCCCCCGTTGGGTGGGGGTCCCGACTGGCGGCGTCGCTCTCCACACCTGCGCGTCGTCGGGGGCGCCCACGCGCGCGCTCCACGCGTGCCCGCGCACGCCCGAGTGCGCGGGCACGCGGGAGGCGCGCGCGTGGCCGCAGCGTCCGGCCGTGGGAACGGAGGTGGCCGAGTTCGAATTGGGGGCGCTAACGGTGGCAGCGAGAAGTTAACTCCCGCGCCTGGTATATACAGGGGGAGGTCGTGGGTTCGAGCCCACCACTGACACTGCCTGCTCTATATTTGGGGTCTGCGTGTCTCTCTCCCCTTGGTAGCGTGGATTCTTCTCCAGGTCCTTCGGTTTTTTTACTCCACATTTTGCAACGTGCGTTTAGAGTATTTAGCTGCTCAGATTAACGCGTAGGCTTTCACGACCAATATAATCCATAAATCCACAATACAAGTTTTTTGGGTTAGATCGCGTAAATATTTTAACAGGAAAACAAATATTGACGTGATCTAACCAGGGCCGGATTAAGGCACGGGGCTTTAGGTGCTGGAAGCCCAGGGACCTTGGCCAGCTGGAGGGCCTCCAGAGATGAAGTGAAAAGTTGCTTCATTTGTGAATGCTGAATTTTATTTGTTTTTATCTTTGTAAAAATTCATTTTGTTTTCCTTTTGAAAATATTACTGGAGGCCTCAGTACCAGTAGCCCAGGGGCCTACGAAATCGTAATCCGGCCCTGGATCTAACCCAAAAACCTGTATTATGGATATTTAGCTGCTATAAATTTCCGCACGATAAGCCACTTCGTTGAGGCATCATTGGCGATAGCCAGGTCGCTTCTGAGATAGAGCTCCACAACTCCGTGGGCCTTACCTAGTAAAATAACGAATAGTTGTACTTTAGTGTGCATGGGTTTGAACCCGCTGCGTGTCGTTCGCCACGATGTCCCAACGTTTCGCTCCGCTTGGGAGCAATATTGGTAATTCACCTCATCTTGGAGCACGCGCACGCGCGTGACAGAGATATAGAGAGAAACAGAGATAGCGACTTTTGACTTTTAAACAACTTTTATTGCCGCCAGCAGCAACAGCACTGGAGGCGATTCTGATACGAAATACAGTCACCAGCAAACAAATAACAAACACTATAAATCCACGCATTGTGGCGCTAAATGCGCCGTGCACAACACAAAAGAAAAGTCAAGTGGTGGTGGTCGTCGTGCACGCCACGGCGATGAGCGAATGCTTCAGAAGGTGAAGATGAGGGTGCCGTCCACGCTGGTACAGAGGGCTTTTCCGCCCCCCCAGCGTTCGAGGAAGACACGCACATCACCGGCATGCGTGTGCCAGCGGCAGCATAAGTACTGTATTACTCCCAGCGAGATTCAGTTGAGCCACACGGCCGATGGCAACGTGCTGTGTGCCACCGCACCGTTTGGCTATGGGAGACTTGTACATTTGTTTCCATGGGGGAGCGGCCGCAATGAGGGGAGAGAAATGGTCCCTCCATTTTGTGTCCGGTAGGTTGGCCAGGTCCCGGGAATGCAGCGCCTTTACACAGCACGTGTTTGTTCGGGGCGCTCTTCAGGGGCACGTTCCTGCAGCCTCGGAGCTTCAGTAGCTTGCCGGAGTCGCAGCGTGCAGGAGAAGCACAACTCCAGGAAGGAGGAGAGGGAGGGAGGGCCGCCACCGTCCCCCTGTGCCTCCAGCTTCAGGCCCAACTCCTACATGGTGCGGAGCACGTCCCGCAGAAGCTTCTGCCCGGCGAGCATGGAGCGGAGTCCCACGGTGCTGGCGATCTCAGCTGCGGTATTCCACTTGCGCTGGTGGGCCTGCACGAGGTCGAAGATTGGCCTGCACGAGGTCGAAGATTGTCCTCTGATCCCCTGGAAGAGGCCGTTGCAGAACAAGGGCTCGTTCAGGAACTGTGCGAGGTTGTAGGGCACGTGCGTTCTGCTCCACTCGAAGCTCCACCACGCGTCCAAGAGGCTCTGGTGATAACCTGGCAGCCTCCTGTAGTCGATTAGGCTCAGGCCCATCAGGAAGAGCTCCTTTCTGTACCCCAGGCACCCCCCTGCATTCCTCAGCAAGGTGAGGGCCGGCGACTTCCAGGGTAGCTCCCAGTCGTACAACAGCCGCCTGACAGCCATGAGCCTGAAACTCATGACCCTTGCGGCGAAGTCCACCAGACCCTGGCAACCTTCGCCCACCGGTAGGCAGAGAACGCCCAGCCTGAGCCAGTGCGTCTCATGCCAGACAAAGTGCATGAGTGAGCAGTTGACTCTGATGAGTAGCCAAGCAGGAGGCTGGAGGGCCTTGGTCTTGTGCCACTGCACGGATGCTGCCAGAGTGTTAGCGACGAGCACTCGGCCTCTGAAAGACATCTGCGGAGCGAGGTGTGCCCATGTCAGTCATTTAGCCTTGATTGTGTCGGCCAGCTCGGTCCAGTTGTTCAGAGCGACGTGTGGTTTCCCCAGGTAAACCCGCAGGTACTTGACTACGTCGGCCTGCCAACTGACTCCTCCTTGGAGGAGCATAGAGCGAACGGCGCCTCGCGACCCCAAACACAGGGCCTCGCACTTGGCCCAGTTGACCCTGGCGGAGGCCCTCTCATACACTGCAACCACCTGGCAGAGCGCGGAGATGTCATGCGCGTCGTTGAGCACAACGCATGTCGTCTGCGTAAGCCGAGAGCCTAACGACCGCGTTCTCAGGTCCTGGGACCTTGAGGCCAGACAGATTTCGTCTGAGGTGGCGTAGCAGTGGCTCAATCGACAGGGTGTACAGCAGCCCCGAGAGGGGGCATTCTTGTCTGACACCCCTCGTCACAGGGAAAGGGGCGCCGGGCCGCTGGTTTTTCTTCAAGAGGCTGGATGTGCCCGTGTACAGGAGCCTAATGTGCGAGATGAAGGCCTGGCCGAAGCCGAGTCACAGGAGCTGTCAAAGTCCATGTTGTGCGCTTCTGAAAGGGAGATTATGTCTCTGATCGTACCGATGTCGTATATTCACCGGCCGGGGATGCAATACCACTGTTCCAGCAGGATCAGCTGACCCAGCTGTGTTGGAGTTCACCCTTCTGCAGGCTCTCCGTCAACAAATGCAATAGTGGAGGGCCAAGCTCATTCCAGAAGGCCGCATAAAACTCAACCGGCAGGCCGTCAATCCCCGGGGCTTCACCAGCTGCGAGCCCTTTCAGAGCAGTGTGGAGCTCCGGCAGGGTGACGGGGCTGTCCAGATGATCCTAAGGTAGGGCCCCCATCCAGTAGCTCCTGGACAGCCTCGTTGTGTATGGTTTCGGTGGCGAAAAGTTGCGAGTAGAAATCCCTGGCGGTCTTGGCGATCTCGCTGTCAGATGTGGCTGTTTGTCCATCTAGGGTTCGCAAACTGGAAATTTTGTTGGTGTTGGCTGGTGCTTTGTTTCAGTGGAAGAAAAACTTAGAGGGAGAGTCCACCTGCGACAGGTGCTGCATCTTTTTGCACACAAAAGCACAATGTGCCTGCTCGTCCATGATGGATAGAGACAGAGAAAGAGACAGAGAGAACGGGCTGACATCGGCGCGCCGAACAACGCGTGGCGCAAGCTGAACATACACGGAGGTGTCGTGGGGGCAGTGGGGGCAGGAGAGGGGGGGGGGTCCGGGTCGCCGGAGGTGTCCCGAGGGAGCGGTTCCGACCGCACACGAGGAGAGCGAAAGCCCTCAGGGTCGCTTGTCCGATGCCAAGCGGAATAACGCGGAGGAGGAGTCCGCGGTACCCCCTCCCCGCCATGGCCAACGCCGCATTAACGTCGCCAATTCCGCGCTAAGCGCCGTCGTCAACACGAGGTGGGGGAGTGGACGGGCGGGGGGGGCATTGTAATTGATGGGACTCTTAGCATGCTACCCACCGCGTCGGGGTCTCGGCTCATTACAGTGTAATTAGACGCCACACGCACAGACTTGTCAACATACAATTACGTGGCACATTGAGGTTGTTCCGTTACGATTAGGCACCGTATGTCGAAGCTCGTCCATACGCAGCAACCGTTCCCCAGGGGGGCCTTCACTCAGCGCTGCGTGGTGAAGGCGACATTGCCAAAATTGTCACTTATCAAATGTTTATTCTTTTAAGGCCCTCGGCGTTATCGATGGATGTGTTTGATCGTTGAGGCGCCGCGGTGGTGAGATGTTAACTACCTCGCTTGGTCTACAGGAGGTCGTCGGTTCGATCTTGATCCGGACGCCTGCTGAATATTTGGAGTTTGCGTGTCTCTCTCTCCTCGTGGTCGCGTGGAATATTTCTCCGGGTCCTCCGGTTTTCCCCTCCACATTTAGAATCAACACCACCACCCGTTTAGAGAATGTGGCGGCTTTAAATGTCCGCGTGAAGATAAGCCGCTTCGGTGAGCATCTATCATTTGCGATGGGCAGGTCGCTTCTGAATAAGTAATGTTTAAAAATACTTTTTTGAAAACACGCTTTAATGAAATGTACCCTACTAGTAATGGGAGAACGCCACGACTCCAGGAAGTTGCCCCTAAGCTTGCCATAACGTAAGGGGCCGTGGCCAATTACAGCCAACGTCAGTTGAGCGTGGACAATTAGACCCAAGCCGAAACATAACATATAAAAAAAGATTGTTTAAAAATATGTTTTGTATTTTTTATGATAGAATATAGTATTGTCATCAGTATGACATAAATATACAAAGTTTGCAGTCGATACCACATTGGGAAGTGGGTTAAAATTGAGTTACGAGATTTGAGGATACGACAACAACAATAAAATCGTGTAAAAAGAGCTACACAGCTCAGTTAGCCTTACCCGGTTAAGATAAAATAGTTTTAGTTTAGTTCGATTCAGGGGTGAGGTGGGACTGGGCCGGAAGACCACAGTGGGAGTAATAGCTGAACTAGTCTGCATCGTTGCTGAAGGAACCAGGGACACATGATGAAACAACAACAATAATAATAGGCGTTACCCTTTATGGCGATAAAACAAGCACTTGTGGCAAAACAATGCAGTCTTGATGCCTTATAAAAGGGTGCCACAGCTCATGCGCTGTGAATTTCGCTCGCTTGGTCTGGCAGCTCTCTACACAAAACTGCCACACGCACAATTAAACAATGCAACGCACTTCATTATAACGGGAACACTGCAATCGACACCAATCCCCCTGGCTTCATGTTTCGGCAAACATCCTGCCACCAAATATCCACAGAGGCATACAAACTGCAAGGTAGTGTACAGGTTTTCTTGCCAACGACAACGACCTTTACTCATCATCAACCAACACCTCAACAATGTTCCTCGCCCCCGACTCAAGTGCCCCATCCCTCTGCTGGGATCGTGCCGCTGTCACCGTCCTAGAATCTCACCCAGATCCAACAGGAGGCTGGCGAACGGAGTGGAACAACGCGGACGTCCAGAATAAACTCCTCATTCGAGACCCACACATCGCACCTCCTGGCTCTGACAATTCCTCGAAGACACCGGCGGTGTAACCATCAACCGCACCAGAATATCAACAGGCCGATGAGCACATCTCCTTCATAAAAGGTATATGGAAGACGCAGCCACAGTAGTGGTGACTGTGACCATGCAACCCAAACTATGGACCACAGAGTAAACCACTAAGTCTGCGCTCCTTCAACGGAGAAACAAAACGACACGAACTCTCTCTTGAAGCCCTCTCGTCGTGGCCAGCAGACCTCAACATTGGGCGTTTAGCTCCAGAACCGTATTGCCACACGCCAGAATAAAATAGAATTCCCAGCTACGGTTAGTTGCTGTAACTGCAGGGCCATGACCTGGCTATACGTTGTGCTTTGGTCACGTCGCAAGAACGGCCCGGAGCCACGCACCGGCCCACCGCGCCGGGTGGCTCTCACTGTGCGGGCCCTCGTGGCGTCGCCCTGTCGACCGGTCAGCCTAGGGGCCCCATGGGGGTGACGCCGAGACTGCGGCTCACTCCTCCGATTGGACGCAACGGTCCCCGTGGAATGATGATGTACGTTGAACTTCTTTAGCACCGTACGTAGCCAATCGTGCTAATCGGAGGTGCTTGGGAAGGACAACAAACTGCACACAAAAACAATTCTTAAGGGATGAGCTTTCAATCTAGCTGATGATTTAAAATTGCACAGCTCCACTGGCTTCCTAATATCGGAAGGAAGAGTGTTCCAGACGGCCGCAGAAGCGCATCCTAAGGCCCGCGATTGTTCGATGGCTATCCAAAAGCCACTGCTGCGAGGATGACCGAAGGATGACGATGTTCAGACTAGACGGTGGTGATGTTCTGCAGACTAGAGCCCGCGGCCCAGACGACGTCTTCTATTGAGCCCCCGGTGTAACTGAGACTTGCGATCGAAAAGCGGCCTGGTGCGGATCTCACAATAAACGCGTTCATGAATATGTAACGAATGTAACTGTCTCGGTCACCATTCCAGGTTCTGTGTGACATCTCCGCAATCTTCTCTTGCAGCTCCTTTTGCAGACTTCGCCCCTCTCCGAGATCTCCACCTCCACCTTTTAGCTCCCCGGCGCGACTGCCAACGCACTGCTTTGCGTATCGGCGTTGGGTTGATGCCACCTGAGCGTGGTGTAAACCCAGCTTCTGATATCAATTGCCATCTCATGGCTCTCGTGTGTATCGTGTATCTCTCGCGGCTCTTGCGAATACCTCTCTCTCTCTCTCTCTCACACATCGCTCTGTTAATTACCTCTGTGGCCTGCAGCTATCCGCATTAGAGTCAGCGTATCCCCAAATGAAAGAAACAAAAGATTGGAGTTCCATGCTGTGCTGTATATAGTAAATATGAACAGGCGTGCAAACACGTTCACGAAAAGACCGGAAACACGCGAATAATCCGTGAAATTATTGTAATTGGATCTGAATAATGAACAAAATAATAACCATGCCTCTAAACTCAGCCAGAATGACACTCGGCTATGGCTTGCCTTGCGGCGGAGATGCTTGACAGCATCATGCTGCTGCTCAAGCCTGGCAAACATTGGCGACGGGGCTTGCTTTCACGATCCACGCGGAGACTCGTTGAGTCGACATTGTGGCCATCAACACATTGTCTCGGTGGAAAACAGAAGTAGCCTGTTGCTCCAGATCGGGCCCATAGTTTGTGGTTGGGGTGTTTGGTGTATTCACTATAGTACGTATTTATGCGTGTTGAACTTCTTTCGCACCGTACGTGGCCAACCGCGTGCTAATCGGAGGTGCGGGAAAGGACAACAAACTAAACGTTAAAAAAAGGCAGTTCGAAAGAAATGAGTTTTCAATCTGGATGTTTTAACAGTGCATAGCTCCAGTGCCTTCCTAATATCGAAAGCAAGAGCGTTCCAGACGGCAAGTAGAAGCGCATCTGAAAGTGGGCGGAAGGTGCAGCAACACATTCCTGCGGAGGGAGCTGGTAGGAACGTTGGGTTACTCGGTCAATGGCCAGGGTCAACGGCGGCATGGTGTATTCCGCAAATATGGTCGACTGTGAGGGCGGGCACAAGCCGGCGTGAGTAGGTTAAACGTTGAGTTTTATAAGGGCACCACGGGGTGACCAGCCCCTCCCCACCCAGCCCCACCCCTCCCACCCAGCCCCACCCTCCCCACCCAGCCCCTCCCCACCCTCCCCTCCCCACCCAGCCCCTCCCTCCCCACCCAGCCCCTCCCTGCACGACGGACACAATAACCCCCTGTGGGCTGGTGTAACCAGGAGGTTCCTACCAGCAAAATCCATTCTTGAACTGCGCTTCTGTGCTTCCATGTCTATGCTCCCCACCAACCTGCACCGTGCAAGCAGCGTGGGGGAGTCTGGTCACTACATTCAGCAGTGCGTTGACAAACGTAAGATGATATATTTGTGTTCGTATTAAAACGTAGCCTCGCTAAATTGTCATAAATATCGCCACTGTAGAAGACAAAGGCGGCCGGGCGTGGCGCTAGCGACCCATCCCTTCAGGTGCCGTTCCGTTCTTCATAAGTGCTCGCTAATAGCACTTGCCCCAAAAGCCTGTAAAGGCTACACGGGGGATCTTTGTCTTAGTTTTTTGTAAACGATGTGCCCAGTTAAAACGATGTCCTCGCTACGCATCTGCCGGTCATCTCAGTCAGCCAACCCACGGCACCTGCTGGGTCTGTCCCGATACCTCCTGTCAGCAGCGAGCCTTCGACACTTCACGTGGCAGCCTCAAAGTGCACCTAGCCTGGCACAGGCGCCGTGGGGACGTCACCACCACTTAGTGGCAGCTATTTGTGTGTGTGTCTGCCTGTGTGTGTGTCTTTGCGCTCACGGGACGCGATCGGTTGAAACGCGGGCCAGCGATTGAGGCCCCATGCGTACGTGCAGCGTCACGGGACCCAAGGCTTTTGTTTGTTGCTGGTCTGGGCAGCAAGACGACGATGTTTCGCTTGGCTTAGGCACGTGACCCACGCCAGCCAAACGCCACCCCCAGGCACACGCAGAGCTGGCTGAAGAGACTCACACATTCCATTCGCTGTCACGTCAATTTGTTTTCGATTGACACCACGTGGCGCCGACTTTCTGGCACAAATCTTCCACCCAAAGCGCCGTCATCACATCACTTACACACGCAAACGTCAACAATTATGGGCAGTTTGCAAAAATAGTTGAAAGCAAGTTGTGCGCATGCGAAACCTGGACGTTGAAAAGGACTTACAGAGATAACACATTGCCATTCGAAACGCATTGCTTATAGAAGGATACTGCTGCATCTAAACTGAAACCAAAGAGTGACCACCGCAGAAGTAATACAAAGATTGCACATCGAAGAAGACAAGCTGACGGTGCAGGTCGTGATGAGAAGTAAACTGGCACTACTTGGACACATGTGGGATGGACAACAACAACAACAGGATAAAAAAGTGCGTTGTTTAGAAAAAAATGTCAGGAACCGCAAAGAGAGGAAGAGCTCACAGAGAATGGCGTGGCGACGACCTCACAAGAGACTGGTGCCAGCAAGACGTGGGCCACTACTTGGGCGCATTGGCACAAGACGGAGAGAAACGTGGAAACAAATGACGAAATGTTGCAGTGGAACACCTACGGGGGGGGGGGGGGCTATCTGCCCCATGGATCGTGATGATGTGGCTGTGGTTTAGTTGTTGTGTTGTATGCAAGTGTATAGAGAGATGTGGTGTTATTGAGTTGTGAATGCAGTGATTGCTTCCAGAGGTTGTGGTGCTGCACAGGAGAAAGATCTGTCCAGCCCCGTGGTTGTGTGTTTGGTTGTTGGTGGTTGGAGGAGGAGTGTTTGGGTTGCGGAGCAAACTGATTTGTCGTTGTGCTTGATCTGTCTGAGGTTTCTGATATAACTAACGAATTAACTAACTTTTTTTCCTACCAAGCAAGGCCCACCGAGCTATTTTGCTTTTTTTCACAAGCGACCTGGCTATCAATAATGATAGCTCAACGAAGTGGCTTATCATCACGTGGACATTTACAGCAGCCGAATACTCTAAACGCACAGTGATGTTGATTCTAAATATGGAGGGAAAAAACAAGAGGATCCGGAGAAAAATCCACGCGAACACGGGGAGAACATGCAGACTCAAAATATAGAGCATGTGTCGGGGTCGGGATCGAACCCACGACCTCCTGTAAACCAGGCGAGGTAGTTAACATCTCGCCACTGCGGCACCCCTGGTGCAAGGTGGAGCTTGCTTGTGTATTGCTTTGTACGTTTATAAATGAAGCCAACACGCAGGGTCGTAAGACATCAGTGAGATCGCCATACATGAACCACCGTGTATTCGGCAAGCAAGCAGTGCACCTCACTATAAATATTTACAAAAGTGATGTGTTTTTCAAAAGGACTTTTTACACGCTTGTTTGGTGACGTTACATTAACGCTGGTGCACAAAGCACAATTAACATCAACAAAAGACTTCGACATATTCCGTGTCAACAACACTGTTGTGGCCTTAAACGAAAAATACTGTGTAGATAATGGGTGACGATTTGGGCAATATCTGTGGCACTTTAATTTAAAGGTATTATCTCGGCCTCGCTGTGCGCTGCGTTGCACCGCTAGTCGAGTAGATAACCTTGCGTTCAATAAACCCTCGGAGCCAGGATGAACGTCCAACTCCAATCGTCATTTATTGATTGTAACAAGGTAAAACTGGTGAGAAAACACAGATACAGCATCTGTTATAATCCGGAAACACCAACGAAATGAACACCACAGCATCAGAACATTGTCTTAGATAACAATAGATCCTGGACGGACCAGGCCCCTACATTACCACTGAACAGCTAGACAAGAGCACAAGCCAGTGCGTTGCATACAGGCACATCGTGTATTCATCCCACTGTACCCCAAATGTACAGCATTACACATAACACTAAACTGTGGATGAGATACTTCGTCATCTTTACTCTCAGATAACATAGGCACAAGTCTGACTCGACCTACTAAATCACAAGTAACATCCACAATAAGGAAAGTCGCAGGCAACGTTACTAACTCGGCCTCGTATTTACTACAACAACTTAACGGCACCATAAAGGCATTTACATCACTATAACGGTCATTCCAACATTACAACAGCATTGCCAATATTATAGGAATATAAACAACTTACAGACAATGCTTCTTAAGCTCCCACAATGAACAAGTGCGGCTGTGGTCTCACTGAGATGCGATGCGTGCCGCCATCTTGAATTATTAGTAAGATGGCAGAAGCCCGCGTGGTTCACTGAAAATCTAACATCGTCACTTCCTGGTCACGTGACCAAAATTAGCATAAAAAAACAGGAACTTCCTGTGAACGTACGGTCCACATCTGCCGTGAGGCAAGACAGGTATCCCATGGATATCACTGCTCGACCCGAGCTAGAATTGCTCTGGTACTTGCATTGGCTTTGTAATGTTCGTCTTTTGGCGTTCTCTGGCCTAGGGGGCCATCCATAAATGACGTCACACACCTAGGGGGGGGTCAGACATTTGTGACAATGTGTGACGAGGGGGGGTGGGGGAAATGTGACGTCACGTAAAAATGCGCAACTTTAAATAAATATAGACAACACGTTCTACTTTATTTAATATACTTTTTTTTATAAATGATTTCTCCTACAACATCAGAGTGCAGCCCCACATTAAATACGCACTACAATGACAATAGTTTAAAGTGATTTGAAGCATGTTTTATTTTTTGGGGGGGGGGAAGGGCAGAGCTTTGTGACGTCATATTTGAAGGGGGGGGGGGTCTGACTTTTTGTGACGCCGTGTGAAGAAGGGGGGGGGGGTAAAAAAATCGTCCAAAATCGCGTGACGTCATTTATAGACGGCCCCTTATACAAACTGCGTTGAGGTGAGATCGCGTGGAAGCCTACAGCAGTGCACCCCGGGGGGACCTCGTGCGGCGTTTGTCTCGCCTCGAGTTCCCGTTCCGCGACTCGGGCGACCAAGAGCCGCCTGTGAGCTGCGGCCTCTCGCCACTTGCAGCCGCAGCCGCTGCCGCCTTGCAGGAAGATGAACGCCACGGTGGCTATGTGATGTTATCTGCCTCGCCCGGGATACAGGAGGTCGTTGGTTCGATCCTGATCCGGAACCCCTGCCGCTGTATATTTGGAGTCTGCGTGTCTCTCTCCCCGTGGCCGTGTGGATTTCTCTCTGCGGTTCCTCTGGTTTTAACCCTCCACGTTTAGAATCAACATCACCACGCGTTCAGAGGAATTGGCTGCTTTACATTTCCACACGATAAGCCACTTCGTTTGAGCCCCTATCATTTGCGATGGCCATTCTGAAAAAGAGCTACACAGCTTAGTTGGGCCTTACCTGGTAAAATAAAAAATAGTAAAAAAAAAAAATGTGTTTGCAGCGCGGAGGCACGGCGCGTTATTCGCGGGCCCGTGTTAAGATGAATCGGGCATCCGCGTGTCAGCGAGAATTAAAAACCATCGCGGGCCCAATCCCGTGGCCGGAGCACGACCCCTTCCCGCTCGCTCTTGTCTTCACGTGGCAACAAATACTTTGTGACGATGACGAAACATCACTTGTAGGTTCAGTGCTGGAATGCGGTGCAGTAGTTAATGCACACAAATGTGGACGCGTCTCAAGAGCCGTGGCAGTAACCGCGCGTCTCGCCACGCAATGCGTCAATGCCAGTGGCGACTTGGTCGTGGAACTTTGTGAACCTGGAGGATGTTCGTTCTATTCCCGGCCAGGGCTGACCTCGGTGGTAAGTGCTATTTGAACAACTCCTAGGCCTCCCTCCTTCTAGACCCGCGCTGATCAGCGTGGTGAAGTATGGTCAAACGATGGCCGTGGATTAACACGGCGTGGGGAGGTCTGGATTCACCGCGAAGAGCTGTGAATATAAATGCTTTATGTGTCAAAGAGTGGTGGCGCAGTGGTTAGCGCGCTGCACTATGAACCCGGCCAACCGAGTTCAATTCTCGCTCACGGTCAACATCGTTGACAATTATCTGAACTGGTCCTGGTGGTAAACTCAGCCTCAAATGAGTACATGGCACGCTGTATAAACATCGCCACTGGGGAGACAAAGGCGGCCGGGCATGGTGCTGGTCACCCACCCCCTCGTGTTGCCTTCATAGTTTCTCGCTAACAGCAAATGCCCCAACAGTCTGAAAATATGCTACACGGGGGATCTTTGCGTTTGTTGTTTTGTACGTGCGCGTGCCGACTCATAATTGTCGTCGTCATAATGTCAAAACATTCGTAGCTTTTATCGACAAGATGTCATGGTACAGCGGTGTAAGACCCCCAGCAACAGCAGGTGTCCGTGACGCGTGGCTGCGTTGTGTTCATCTCTCCGTCACCATTGCACTCGGGCAGCGTGGATGACCACAATATAAAATATTTCAAAATACTTTTTAAAAAACACGCTTTAATGAAATGTACTGTCCGAGCTGCCCCTCCCCCTGCCCCCTTCCCCCATCGCCCCTCCCCTCCTTCCACATCCCCCGCCCCTCGGCGTGGCTCCCCGAGGCTTGCCGTGACGTAAGGGACCGTTGTGATTTACAGCCAACGTGAGATGAGCGTGGGCAATTAGAGCTGCCCCCTTATGGGGGGCTCCCATAAGGGGGCAGCCCTGGGGTGGAAATGGCCCTTCATCATTAGGACACAAAATACGAAATAGAGGCCCATCACAGCCATTGTATGTCTGTACGTTGAACTTCTTTCGCGTTGTACGTAGCCAACCATGCTAATCGGAGGTGCTAATCATTACCACTGCTGCCACCACACCTTTCCATCGCTGCCTTCTTGCTGCCAAATTACACAACTACTGCTCAACCCTCCTCCACTGCGTGCCCTTGAGGATCCCAGCTTCTGCCCCTCGGGGTCGTCACTGCGGTCACAGACGCCTCTGAGCGCCACTCCAACACGACCCCCCCCCCACCTCAGCTGCCCTCCTGCTCCATGCTGCTCATGACAGGAACGTGTCCCCGCCGTTTCTCCGCGGAGATTCTACACACAACTGTGGCAGACATTCTCCTTAGGGTGCCCACACAAACAAAGACCCTCCCTCGTAAAGCCTTTAACCATTGGCGAAGCCAGTGGGGTGGGGTGGGACGTGCCCCCCCCCCCCCCCCCAATGATCCGATCGAAATCCCTAATTGCGAGGGCCGGTGGGGCGGTCTGTGTGTGAAAAATTGTAAATGGCATCAAAGTAAAAAGAAAATGTTATTAAAATATGTTATTATCTCTAATATATACGCTTCATTGTTTGTTTACTCAGTTGACATGACGTCTCCCATGTATTCGGCATCCCCCAAAGATTCTTTCTCACCGAGCCCCATTTATTTTTTTTGGACCCAGCCTCCCAAATGGGGCCACCTGAGATCGCACGGAAATTTGGGCACCGCTGTGTTTACAAACCGCCTGGGCTCGATTTGTAGTCCCAGTCCGTCACCGTTCGACGATATACCGTTACTGAAGTGCATCTTGTTTGTCGTGTGTAATGCATGTTGAACTTCTTTCGCACCGTACGTAGCCAACCGCGCTAATCGGGCGTGCCAATTTGTGACTTTAGACAGGAGGGCCGCAGTGTCGGAAGTGAGCGAACTGCTGCCGATGTTTTGTTTGCACAAAGCACGCGCGCGTGTGTGTGTAGAGAGGGTGGTGCTTGCTCTCGACACGCGCCTGTCCCTTGTGGAACACGTGCGGCCCACCCACACCTGGCGAGCGCGTGAATATTTGATGGCCCTGTTGGCTCTGGGCCAGTCCCCATTAACAATCGCGCCCCCCCAGCTCCGCGCAGCGTTCATTTGTCGCGCAGCCCATTGACACGACGATTGTTGTCTTATGGAACATCGACGCATTTACGAAAATACCCGTGAAAATGTCACTTTACTTCGAAAGACTTTTTAAAAACTATTAAATAATATTTGTTCTTATTATACCAGGTAAGGCCGTTGAGCTATTTTTCAGAAGTGAACAGGCCACATATGATAACTCAACAATGTGGCTTACCATGTGGAAATTTATAGCAGCCAAATACTCTAAAGGCGTGATGTTGACTAAATGTGGAGGGGAAACCCGGAGGACCCGGAGAAAATGCCACGCGACCACGGGGAGAGAGACCCGCAAACTCCAAATATACAGCAGGCGTCAGGGTCGAGATGGAACCCACAACCTCCTGTATACGAGGCGAGGTAGTTAATATCTCGCCACCACGGCGCTCATTAAGGAAGAGGGAGGGGGACGTTAGAGGCAGGGCTTGTAAGGTTAACTCTCGATTATCCGTGCTTGCGAAAATATAAATGAAATATATTTATGCGTGCACTGGTCATATATTTTATACATATGTAGTGTCAGCGGAGCGGGAGACAAGGTCCTTGAGGAGGCACCTTCTTTATTCAACACCTTCAGGTTCACAGGTTCGCCCTCGCGCTCTCCCAAGTCGTCCAGCCCAGCCTTAACACAACTCTGACCATCATCATTAGACCTCCTTTGCCAGTACCAAAATATAATAATAGGGTTTTTCCCCATTTTTTTTCTGGCAACAAAACTGAAACTTTTTTTACAAGGATTCATGTCTACATTAACCACAATACTTGCAGTCAAAATGCAAACACAAAACACACTATGATAATATATGCATTGTCCTTGAAACTGATTGGTCCACACCAGGGACGGCTTTATTTTGAGCCTCGACCCAATTGGTGCTTGACCAGAGGACGCCAAAAGGCGGTTTGAGTGGACTAGTGACCACGGGAGGTAATGACACGGGAGTCAGCCTACAGCACGAATGCACTAGTGGCCACGGGAGGTAATGACAGGGGTGTCAGTTTGCAGTACGAAGAGACTGGTGGCTCGGGAATGTTCGAGAATAGGAGCGTGGCCAGGTGACGGAAGAGGACAGTAGAGTCTGCTGGTGGAGCGAGCGTCTAGAGCCAGCGAGAAGGTTCGGGAAGGGGGGCGTGGCCTCGGTCCGTATAAAAGGTAGATGCGCAGGAGACTCGGGGCTGTTGCAGTGGGGTCTCCGACTGTTCGAGTGAATGTGTCTCCTCAATAAATAAACCATCTCAAGACAAGTGTTTCAATCTTCTTGGTTCTTTCGGTAAAGTCACGTAGAAGGGAAGTAATAAAATAATAAAAATAAAACATAATAAAATAAAATAATTCTCACGACTGTTTCGGCTACAACGCAAGCAGCCGTCTTCAGGTGAAGAATGAGACACTACCAAGCTAGGAGCTTATATATACGCTGCGTTGGAGGTGCAAGAGCGCCTTAACAAAAAGAATGTGCATATGAAGAGGAATTTAGCATATTCATGGGAAATGCGTAGGAGGTGGGTGGGGGGGGGTTCATAGTCATATTATGCCCATGCATTATGCAGGATCAACAGCACCAAGGGGGGGGTGCAGTAGCATTAACAAAGGAAAAGAATGTTAATAGTATGTAGCTGCAGTTACTAAACAACAACGTAGAAAACTAAAGTATAAACTACATAAAAAACTAAAGTATAAACTGCATAGCACCATCAGTATACTTACTATACTCTACAATAAGCTGAGTTACTAACAGCAAGTAATACATTACAATTCTACGTCGTAAAAATTATATAATATGCTTCCATCTAAACTTTATTCTCTTACATCACACGAGCATACACCGTACTATATACTGCCATAGATAAACCCAACATTAAATTATATACTGTATTGCTATAAACCACCCTATACCTTATACATTTTAATATAACACTATGTATTATTCTACTCACCCTAATGTGTATCACACTGCTATATGTTTACTATACAATTACGATACTATATATTACTTTGTACATTGTATTAAGCATATAAATGTTATACTATTTGTTATTATACGCTGTACCATTGACCGTCGTGTCAATGGGTGAGTCGTGGGGGGAAACTTGCAGCGGAGCAAAGAATCCATTCCCTGCGGAGAATACAATGCCAGTGAGTGGAACGCGGTCTGAAAGTCACCATAAACGTGAACACAATCAGTTAAGATCCGAAATGGTTTATTACGTCCTTCCAATGATTGCTAAGCCAGAATCCATCTTCTCGGTTAAAATTGTCTCTGTGTTTGTATATGTGGATCGCCTCAAGTCGGCATACCTACTGTTATCACCCAGGAATGTCCTTAAAGCTCGTGACATCACTCCACGTCGACCTCATTAATAATCAATAACAGGTTACGTCCTCCACATGCACCCGCCCCACATTCATAATAATTAGCGGGTGACATCACTCCACATGGGGGGGGGGGGGGCGAGGCGCCTCCTCCCCCCTCCTCGGCGTCAACTTACAACCTTCACTACAAAGGCAGAACCCTCACGTAACGCGATCTCCGTAACGCTATTGAGATATCAAAGTAAAAAGGACGTCATGATGAACAAGGGATTATAACCTTAAAATTTAATAGGTCTGTGTCACCGCGCCCTTACAAATTGCACGCGCATTAATGCAAGAAATATCACGTCGCAGGCGCCTTTTCGCTTGTAAGTTTCAGATTTACTGCAATACACCCGTCCTTGGACGCGCAATACTAGTTCATAAAGCCTGTCTTCATGCACCAGGCAACCGTTTTTAATAAACAATAACCATTAACTTGATATGATTTTTTTTTTACAATTCGTATCTACAATCAGACACCAACAACTACTCCATAAAAAAAAGTATTTTTCTGCAAAAAAATAAAAAAAATAGTTGACGATTTGATTTTATACTTGTTATATATCTCGGCCTCCCTGTGTGCTGCGTTGCACCGCTAGTCGAGTAGATAACCTTACGTTCAATAAACCCTCGGAGCCAGGATGAACGTCCAACTCCAATCGTCATTTATTGATTGTAACAAGGTAAAACTGGTGAGAAAACACAGATACAGCATCTGTTATAATCCGGAAACACCAACACAATGAACACCACAGCACCAGAACATTGTCCCAGATAACAATAGATCCTGGACGGACCAGGCCCCCACATTACCACTGAACAACTAGACAAAAGCACAAGCCGGTGCGTTGCATGCAGGCACATCGTGTATTCATCCCACTGCACCCCAAATGTACAGCATTACACATAACACTAAATTGTGGATGAGATACTTCGTCATCTTTACTCTCAGGATCGCAACATAGGCACAAGTCTGACCGACCTACTAAATCACAAGTAACATCCACAATAAGGAAAGTCGCAGGCTTCGTTACTAACTAGGCCTCGTATTTACTACAACAACGTAACGGCACCATAAAGGCATTTACATAACTATAACGGTCATTCCAACATTACAACAGCATTGCCAATATTATAGGAATATAAACAACTTACAGACAATGCTTCTTAGCTCCCACAATGGACAAGTGCGGCTGTGGTCTCACTGAGATGCGATGCGTGCCGCCATCTTGACTTATCTGTGTAATGGCCGACGCCCGCGTGGTACAGTGGAAATCTAACATCGTCACTTCCTGGTCACGTGACCAAAATTAGCATAAAAAACAGGAACTTCCTGTGAACGTACGCTCCACGTCTGCCGTGAGGCAAGACATTATATTTAAAGACGTATCCATCGGAAACTGCTGAAGTTTAAGATTGCGTTCCTTTTTTTATTAGAAAGAACAAAAAATTATTAACTTAATACTCTGTGAGAAGAAGCTCCTATCTTTTACCGTATTCAAATTAGTCAGATTTGAACATCATAAAATGCGGATTTTCTTCGTTCAAAACCGATTGAATTCGAAACATCTCAAAATCAATAAAAGCTAGAATGGTTCTCGCTTTAATTTTATTTGCTGTTTAATGCTCTATAAAATGAAAAACCCGCAATCATATTCTGAACGCTTTCGGAATGATACCACGCAGAAACAATTTCATGGGACACTTAAAATCGAGATTTGGGGACCTTAAAATGAAAAAAAAAATCGGATTTTCAGATTGTTCCTGTTGTTTGTGTCCTAAAAGCGACCTATGTACCAAATGTCAGCTTTCTACCTTGTCGGGAAGTATCCTTGAGGTTTTTGAGACATACAGATTAACGTATTTTTATTTAGATAATATTGGTCTCGAAAGCCTACTACGACGTGTTAAACCGATTTTTTTTTTATTTGAGCTTAACTTCTACTCATAAAATTTCGATTTAAAGCTTTCGTGATTGCAGTGATTCATCTTCTTGGTTCTTTCGGTAAAGTCACGTAGAAGGGAAAAAATAAAATAATAAAAATAAAACAATAAAATAATTCTCACGACGTTTCGGCCACAAATCAAGCAGCCGTCCTCAGGTGAAGAACAGGTCTGTCGGAAAGACAGCGTCAACTCACTACGTCGTGAGAGCAAATGTACTGCGAGTGAGTTGACAGTTGTCGGCTGTGCCTGTACGCCACTGCCAATGCCAACACTCCTTTGCTATTTTGCCATGTGCAGCAGCGTCAGCAGCAACCCTGATATATCGCAGCGCGTGGGCCTCAGCATCCCTCGCGTTCTCTGGCCTGATGGACGACCGCTCTTGAGGCATGAGAACTCCCCTCTCACCAACTCACGGATGGTCCATGTTTGGCGCCGCGGTGGCGAGATGTTAACTCCTTTGCCTGGTATGCAGGAGGTCGTGGGTTTCGGATCGCAACCCTGACGCCTGTTGTATATTTGGAGTTTGCGTGTCTCCCTCTTTCTCCCCGTGATCACGTGTATTTTTCTCCAGGTCATCCGGTTTGAACCCCTCCGCATTTAGAATCAACATCACGCGTTTAGAGTAATTTAACTGCTATACATTTCCACATGATGATAAGCCACTTCGTCGAGCTGTCATCTGTAGGCCAGATCGTGTCTGAAAAAGAGCAACATAGCTCAGTGGGCTACTTGGTAAAAAAATAAATTTCGTTTAGTTTTGCCAGAGGAGACGAACCTACGAACTGTGTCCAGCACCTCCATATATGCCTGCAAGCGCACGCACGCTTCCCTACTCCATAGCGATCGTCCATCAACATCACCGTGATTAATTATCATTGAAATGTACACGAGTTAAATGGGAATCTACAAGTGTTTCACATCTTGTAAACCTCACAGATGGTGATGCATCTTGACCAACACTCACACACACTCCGGGCAGGATCTAAAACAGCTGTGGTTGAAACTGCCCATACGATGTCTCTGCCGTTGTATTTCCGTCTTTGGTAGAAAGGCGTGTTGCACTGCACAAATTCTTGCTTGCAACTTTCAACAATTAAGACGAGAGACCAGGACGTGGTGAGATTGAATGGGGTCGCGTGCGAACGTCCAGCGCCACAGTGGTAGGACAGGCGAATCTTGCTCGATGACAAGCCGATGGCCAGTGGTCACATGAGCTCCACAGTAGCAACTCGTGTCAATGACATGACCCCCGAATTTCTACCACCACGATATCGCGACATCACCCAGCAAATGTCCTAGCTCAGGAGATCGGTAACCTGCGGCTCCGGAGCCGTGTGCGGCTCTTTGGATGCCCCCCTGCGGGCAGCAGTTAAATCTTAAGCTAATTGAAATGAATTTAAAGTAAACATAATATATTAAATATGGCAGGGAATGTGTCATTATGGAATGTCTTGGTGACAACAAAATGTACCAACTGTATTGTTAAGTAATAGCTAAGGGGGATATTTATTGTTGTTTGAATATGCCAAGTTTATTCCATCACCTGTTTTGTTTATTTAAGTCGGAATTTGTTGTCTGCTGTATACCTGCTGCTGTGTGTTGTGTACAAGTAGCTCTGCGTGTGATGCGGCTCTCGAACTATATTGATCAAAGACAAGCAAAATGTCTCTTCTTCTTTGGAACGTGTCTGAGCCCAGCTCTAGCTCGAACCTGGCATGCAAGATGCTGATGGCGGGACAGTGTGCAGGCATTTACAACAAGCCTGTGAGCTCAACAAACATTTTGCAGCCTCCTTCCGTTCTTGAGCTGATGTGACCCACGCTCGCCTCCTTACAATCACTGCTGCCCAAGTGCCTGCATTGTGACCAGCTCGGGCACTGAAGTCACCAACGATATGAGACGAGGGGCCACTTTAGTCAACACCCGGGAGATGAGTCGATATAAGACGTATTACTCATCAGCCTTGCCTGCGTCCCCGATTTCAATGCTTGGCTACGTACCATGCGAGAGAAGTTCAACATGCAGTACATACATACGTAAAGACGACTTCAATGCACTTGTTTTGAGATGGTTTCTTTATTAAGGAGCCACGTGCTTACACTCGGACAGGTGAAGACGCCACTGCAACAGCCCCGAGTCTCCTGCACATCTCTCTATATACGGCCCGAGGCCACGCCCCCATTCCCGAACCTTCTCGCTGGTTCTAGACGCTCGCTCCACCAGCAGACTCTACCGTCTTCTTGCATCACCTGGCCACGCTCCCTTCTCGATAATTCCCGTAGCCACCAGTCCATTCGCACTGCAGGCTGCCTCCCTTGTCATTACCTCCCATGGCCACTAGTCCATTCGCACTGCAGGCTGACTCTCCTGTCATTACCTCACGTGGCCACTAGTCCATTCGCACTGCAAGCTGATTCCCCTGTCATTACCTCCCGTGGCCACTAGTCCATTCGCACTGCAGGCTGATTCCCCTGTCATTAACTCCCGTGGCCACTAGTCCATTCGCACTGCAGGCTGACTCCCCTGTCAATACCTCCCGTGGCCACTAGTCCACTCACACTGCAAGCTGACTCCCCTGTCATTACCTCCCGTGGCCACTAGTCTATTCGCACTGCAGGCTAACTCCCCTGTCATTACCTCACTGTCATTACACAGACATACGTCCCTCCACGGATGTTCGTCTTGGGTGGAGGGCATAGGCAACCACCATTCCTGAGCTGTTGCTGAAGAGGCGAGAGCGTACTAAGTGCTCAAGCGCTTCGCCTTCCACGCCTCACGGCCATGTTCCCAGACCTTCGTCATCCGTGTTGATGTTATCCCACCTGGTTCCAGCTCCTGATAAGAGGAATGACAGCATTCCTTTGCCAGCGTGGATTTTATGTTGTTGTTGAACATTCCACGTGGCTCTCTGCAGCAAACGCCTTGACTTTATGTTCTGGAGGCGCCGCAAGGGAAGGGGTGCCAGGCCCTCCGGGGTGTCCCCTCCACATCACGCGTTTACAGTATTTGGCTGCTCTAAATTTCCACAAGATGATAGGCCACTCCGTTGAGCTGTCATTTGTGATGACAAGGCCGCTTCTAAAAAAATTGCTATATAACTCAGTGGGGCCTTACCTGGTAAAATAACAAATATATACTTCGTTTGTGCTTCGTGGTCTCTCAGTGACCAGCCCCGTACACCGCCCTCAGACCCCCCGTGTTGACCACTGCAGTGGCTGTAACATCACGAAAAAATGGGATATAACAACAACAAAAAACCTCTCCAGTAGTGTGCGACTGTGGCCATCCAGGACAGAGAACGTACAACGTGTAACGACGCAGCGCCCGATCCACAAATACGAAGGAGACATCGCAGCGATACAACTGTGTGGACACCCCAACGCGGTTGTCTGGCTTGAGCCACCTGCGTGTGACAATGTAGTCGTCGCTCTGCATCTACGAATACGACGACAACAAGAATAAGATCTTGACTTAAAACTTTCGTGACTGCAGGAATTCATATTCTTTGGTTCTTTCGGTAAAGTTACGTAGATAAAAAATTGTAATAAAAATAAAGTGAATAAAAAAACATTAATGTAGACTGTAGCCTGGTTCTTACTCGGAGTGAGTATACTGGCAGTCTTAATGTAGAATGTAGCCTGGTTATAAAGTTTGGTGAGTGTACTGGGAGTCTAGAATGTAGACTGTAGTCTGGTTCTTAACCTAAGTGAGCGTACTGGCAGTCTATAATGTAGACTTATTCTTGGTTCTTTCAGTAATAAAAAAAAGTAAAATAAAGATCAAAATAAAGACAACGACGTTATCACAACACAAGCTACAGTCTACATTATAGACTGCCAGTACACTCACTCCGATTAAGAACCAGGCTACAGTCTACATTAATGTTTTTGTTTCATTTTTATTCACTTTATTTGTATTATAATTTTTCTATCTACGTGACTTTACCGAAAGAACCAAAGAATAAGAAGAAGATCATCACCATCGGGGCACAATAATCATCTGGCAGTGCTTCTGCTCACGCCACTGCACACAGGGGCTCCACCTGGCACTGGGGGTGTCACCACGGCGCCCGTGCTAGGCCAGGTGCACTTTGAGGCACGTGAAGTGTCGAGGGCTCGCTACCTGACAGGAGGTCACGGAACCGTTTCAGTTTTCATTTATTAGGTATAGCCCTGTGAGCCATTCGGCTCTTGAATCTGGTGCAACCGCAACAAACACAAAACAAAAACATGAACAAGAAAACATCTTAAAGTGACAATGCGCAAACAGAAAATCCAGAAAAAACTGCAAAATCTTCCAGAAAAAAAGCCCCGTACACCAACGCTGTGCAAAAATCCCAGTGGGATGCAAGTCAAACAACAACCACAACAACCACAAGACAACTTAGGTGGTGCCATGGGTCGGCTGGCTGAGATTCGCCACTAAGTGGCGATGATGTCACCACGACGCTTGTGCCAGGCCATGTGCACCTTGAGGCCACGCGAAGTGTCGAACGCCCGCTGGCAAGAGGTCACGGGGCAGACCCAGCAGGTACCACGGGTCGACTGACCGAGATGACCGAGACGAGTGGCTGATGCACCACCTGTGCCCCCTACTGTGCCAACTTGCTGTGATTTAGCCACCCGGCGCTCCGCTCGTTGTTGTGAGCGTCGCTCCTCCGCGGTCCGCTGTTTGTGGAGGGCGACTGCCTCCAATTGCTGCCCGGTTAACACAAGAAACAAAGATCCTCCGTGTAGCCTGGACAGGCTGTTGGGGCAAGCGCTGTAGGGGAGCAACACCTGTGAAGGGGGTGGGTGGCCAGCACCACGCCCGACCGCCTTTGTCTCCCCACTGCTAATATTTTACACACAACACCCAGGTACACATTTTTTTAAAGGCTGAGTCAACCTAGGGGATGCCCCGGGCTTAAAATATTCGCCACTGGTTATTGGTGGTGAGAGGGGGGGATGTTGGACTCGGTTTGGTGTTTGGGCTGGGTAGCTCGGCGCGCTAACCACTGCGCCACCGCTCCCCGTGCACAGACACTCGCCTCCCTGCCACGTCAACACGGGGGCAGCACTGAGCTGGCGAGTCGCGAACACTCCACCTCCACACTCCTCCTCCTCCTGCTCCACCTCCTCCTCCACAATCCACCACACTCCTCCACCTCCTCCACACTCCCCCACCACACTCCTCCTGCTGCTCCACACTCCTCCTCCACACCCCTCCTCTTCCACACTCCTCCTCCTGCTCCTCCTCCTCCACACCCCTCCTCCTCCACACTCCTCCTTCTGCTCCACCTCCTCCTCCACATCCCTCCTCCTCCACACTCCTCCTGCTCCACCTCCTCCACACTCCTCCTCCACACTCCTCCTCCTGCTCCACCTCCTCCTCCACATCCCTCCTCCTGCTCCACCTCCTCTTCCACACTCCTCCTCCACCACCCTCCTCCTGCTCCTCCTCCCTGCACACCCCTCCTCCTCCACACTCGTGCCTCGCTCCCTCGCTCGCCGTGCCGCCCCCAACGCCCCCCTCGCCCCTTTCACTCTCACGCACTTCGCTCACACGCGCACACAGACTCACACACACACAACCACACACTCTCAAACACGCCCTCGCACTACTCGCTCTCACGACTCGCTCTCTTCTCACTCTCACGCGCTCTCAATCACTCGCTCCCTCTCTCTGTCCCTCTCAATCACACACACATCGACTCACACACAGACTCACACACAGACACTCACACACACACAGACTCACACACACACAGACTCACACACCGACTCACACACACTGACTCACCCACACACACTGACTCACACACACCGACTCACACACACACTCACACACAGACACTCACACACACACAGACTCACACACACTCACACCCACACAGACTCACACACACAGACTCACACACCGACTCACACACACTGACTCACCCACACACACCGACTCACACACACCGACTCACACACACACACACCGACTCACTCACACACCGACTCACTCACACAGACTCACACCCACACACACTGACTCTCTCACACACACAGACTCACACTAACACCTACTCACACACACACACCGACTCTCTCACTCTCTCACACACACAGACTCACACAAACACCGACTCACACACACAGACTCACACTAACACTGACTCACACCGACTCACACACACAGACTCTCTCACTCTCTCACTCGCCCTCTGCGTTGAGCGAGGCCACCCCCAGCGCGAGCAGCCTCCCTCCACCCCACCGCATGCGGCTGCTGCTCCAGCGGGGCCGTGCCGCCTCTAGGTCAACTTAGCCTCAAGTGAGTACTCCGACGGTACTCGTCGTTACGCCGCCCTCGTGGGTGGCAGCGCCGTGCGGGGAGACTAAGGCGTCGGGCCGGTCTCAATAGGTGCTCGCTAACAACACTTTGCTGTCGAGAGTGATAACAATCCAACTTCCGTCACCAGCTCGCCACGGAGACGTGCACCTAGCCTGGCACCACACTGCACCACACTTCACCACACTGCACCACACTGCACCACACTTCACCACACTGCACCACACTTCACCACACTGCACCACACTTCACCACACTTCATCACACTGCACCACACTTCATCGCACTGCACCGCACTTCACCGCACTTCACCACACTTCACCACACTTCACCACACTTCACCACACTGCACCACACTTCACCACACTGCACCACACTCTTCACCACACACTTCACCACACGTCACCACACGTCACCACACTGCACCACACTGCACCACACTGCACCACACTTCACCACACTTCACACTTCATCACACTGCACCACACTGCACCACACTTCACCACACTGCACCACACTTCACCACACTGCACCACACTTCACCACACTGCACCACACTTCACCACACTGCACCACACTTCACCACACTTCATCACACTGCACCACACTTCATCACACTTCACCACACTTCATCACACTGCACCACACTTCACACTTCATCACACTTCACCACACTTCATCACACTGCACCACACTGCACCACACTTCACCACACTGCACCACACTTCATCACACTGCACCACACTTCATCACACTGCACCACACTTCACCACACTTCATCACACTGCACCACATTTCACCACACTGCACCACACTACACCACACTTCACCACACTTCACCACACGTCACCACACTTCACCACACGTCACCACACTTCACCACACGTCACCACACTTCACCACACGTCACCACACTGCACCACACGTCACCACACTTCACCACACTTCACCACACTGCACCACACTTCACCACACTGCACCACACTTCACCACACTTCACCACACTTCAACACACTTCACCACACTTCATCACACTTCAACACACTTCACCACACTTCACCACACTTTACCACACTTCACAACACTTCACCACACTTCACCACACTTCACCACACTTCACCACACTTCACCACACTTCACCACACTTCACCACACTTCACCACACTGCACCACACTTCACCACACTTCACCACACTCTTCACCATTCTTCACCACTGCACCACACTTCACCACTCTTCACCACACTTCACCACACTTCACCACACTTCACCACACCTCACCACACTTCACCACACCTCACCACACTGCACCACACTTCACCACACTCTTCACCACTCTTCACCACACTGCACCACACTTCACACTTCACCACTCTTCACCACACTGCACCACACTTCACCACACTTCACCACACTCTTCACCACTCTTCACCACACTGCACCACACTTCACCACACTCTTCACCACTCTTCACCACACTGCACCACACTTCACCACACTGCACCACACTTCACCACACTTCACCACACTCTTCACCACTCTTCACCACACTGCGCCACACTTCACCACACTCTTCACCACTCTTCACCACACTGCACCACACTTCACCACACTTCACCACTCTTCACCACACTGCACCACACTTCACCACACTTCACCACTCTTCACCACACTGCACCACACTTCACCATACTTCACACTTCACCACACTTCACCACACTGCACCACACTGCACCACACTTCACCACACTGCACAACACTTCATCACTCTTCACCACACTGCACCACACTTCACCACACTGCACCACACGTCACCACACTTCACACTGCACCACACTTCACCACACTTCACCACACCGCACTACACTTCACCACACTTCACACTGCACCACACTTCACCACACTTCACCACACCGCACTACACGTCACCACACTTAACCACACTGCACCACACTTCACCACACTGCACCACACTGCACCATACTTCACACTTCACCACTCTTCACCACACTGCACCATACGGATTGCCGCTCGCCACTGACGTGAGCCGGGCCCGGGGTTGTGAGCGCGCAATGCGCTAACCATTGCGCCACCGCTCAACCGCGAAGTGTGTACAAGTGTGTGTGTACACGTGTGTGTGTGTACACGTGTGTGTATGTGTGTACGTGTGTGTGTGCGTGTGTGTGTGTACGTGTGCGTGTGTGTACGTGTGTGTGTGTGTACGTGTGTGTGTAGGTGTGTGTGTGTGTACACGTGTGTGTGTACACGTGTGTGTGTGTGCACGTGTGTGTATGTGTGTGTGTTAGACTGTTAACACGGCACTGTGCGCATGAATGGAAGGTTTTGTGTATGAATCATTTTTGTGGGGGGGGGGGAGGGAGCTGTTGGTGTGCGTGCGTGTGGTGATGTCAACCTGTGTCAATGTGTCTGTGTGTGTCTGTGTGTGTGTTTCTTTGTGTGTCTGTGTCTATGTCTGTGTGTGTGTGTCTTTGTGTCTGTGTCTTTGTGTCTGTGTGTCTCTGTGTGTCTGTGTATCTCTGTGTGTTTGTGTCAATGTGTCTGCGTGTTTCTGTGTCTGTGTGTGTCTCTGTGTGTCAATGTGTCTGCGTGTTTCTGTGTGTGTGTGTGTCTTTGTGTCTGTGTGTCTCTGTGTCTGTGTGTGTCTGTGTGTGTGTGTGTCTTTGTGTCTGTGTGTGTGTGTCTGTGTCTATGTCTGTGTGTGTGTGTCTCTGTGTCTTTGTGTGTGTTTCTGTGTCTGTGTGTGTCTATGTCTGTGTGTGTGTGTCTCTGTGTGTGTCTCTGTGTCTGTGTGTCTCTGTGTCTGTGTGTCTGTGAGGAGCGGTGGCGTAGTGGTTAGCGCTCCGCTATGAACCCGGCCACCCGGGTTCGATTCCCGCTGCTCACGGCCAACACCGTAGTGACGATTATCTGAACCGGTCCTGGGCCTCCCCTAGGTCGACTCAGCCTCAAATGAGTACCTGTAAACATCGACACTTGCCCCAACAGTCTGTTAAGGCTGCTTGGGGGATCTTTGTCTTTGGTGATGTAGTAGAGTGCCGAGCGCGCTGCACTACGAACCCGGCCACCCGAGTTCGATTCCCACTCACGGCCAGTGACGATTATTTGAACCGGTCCTGGGGGCCTCAAATGAGTACGATGTGTCAACATTTCCACTGGGGAGACAAAGGCGGTGCTGGCCACCCCGTGTAGATGCTGCTCACTAACAGCACTTGCCCCCACAGTCTGTTAAGGCGACACGTGCCGTTACCATGCGCAGCGCGCCCCCATCTCCTCGGAACTCGAAGCTCAGCGGGAACGCGCCTGGACAGCAATTGGATGGGCCTGGACAGCGCTTGAATGAGCTATCGTCATGCATAACAGGTGTTATAGGCTGTGAAGGGTACACCGAGAGGTGAGCAGAGATCAGTGCGACTACGCTACCCACATTCACCAAATGTGATTGTGTATTTGAAATCGAAGAACTTTTGAATCGGTCACTTAATCTTGTAGAAAGGGCCCCGAGACGTCGCCTATTAAATACAACACTGTGTTCCTTTTAAGGCCGTAGTTTTAATGCCACGGAACGTGTTGAGTTTGTTATTTGTCGTCGGTATTTATGCTTTTGCACGACTGCTAATGCAATAGCAGCATCAGCATCTTCATCTGATTGTGCGTTCAATATCCCACCACCTCGGCTACAGCGGTCTCTCTAGCTTGGAGAAGTTTACACTTGGGAGACAGTATAAACATCACTGCTCCGAACGCGATGGATTTCCCGTTAGAACCCCTCAAAGTGCGGCGTGCCTGGAGGAGGATGAAACATCGCCCTGATGGAACCACTCGAAGCGAGACAGCTCATAGCCCAGCGACGAGACTGGGATGACTTGTGAAAGTCGGGCCCAGCGGGGCCCAAATTGCCGTGCGATCTCAGGTGGCCCCCCAACAAACAAACAGGGCCCAGGTGAGAAATAATTATTGGGAGTCTGCCGAATATTGAGGAGATGTAATGCCAAGTGAGAGCGTAAATAAGCATTGAAGCGTACGCAGAGGTAACACAATATTTACATTTAAAAAAATGTTAATACATTTGTAGCTATGGCCACATTTGACAATTCCCCCACAGAGAATCGGTCCACCGGCCCGCGCAATGGACCGGCCCACCGGGCATTTGTCCTACGGACTGCTGCCCCTGTGGATTGTCCGGGCCTGCTCACACCCGTCTACCCCCCCCCCCCCGCCACTACGTTGTCATTGACAGCGAGTTTTAGTGGTGGAGGTCGCTAAATTACTTTTTATGATGCCCCCCCCCCCACCGCCACTCCCTTGTGGTGCCACTTGTGGGCAGAACTACGATGGTTTGTGTTGTTGTTGCACTGACGGCCCAGGGCTGGAAATAGGAAAAAATTACTCTGGCAACTCATAAATGGTTCAACCCCCCCCCCCCCAACTAGATTTGCTTTGTGTGTGGGTCTCTGTGCGTGTCTGTGGCTATCTGTGGCTCTTTTTGTTCATCTGGGGGGGGGGGGGGGGTCTATCTGTGATTCAAATAAAAAAAGATGAATAATTGATTCATTCCAGAACGCAGTCGCAGGGTTCACATTTTTACACTCATCACGGCGATTCCGGCCTATTTCCGCCACCGCTGATGTCCATGGTGTAGAGCGGTGGTCTTCATCGCAAGGCCCGCAGGTCACTCGCGGCCCCTGGTGGCCTTTACTGCGGCCCCCGACAATACACGAATTCGAACATACAGGCGGTGTGGGGGCCCTCGCACCTCGGAAAACGTGTGGAGTCTGTATGCAGACTGTAGTGGGCACTTCGCTGGGTCGGTGGTCGTGGTGGCGGCTATGGACGCCTGCAGTGCAGCACTGTGGAGGCGATGGTTGGCGGATCACAGGAATGTTGGGTGGGCGTCGAGGTGCCCTACCCAGGGCTCGCCACGAGAAAGCAGTGCAAGCGAGTGGACTAATCGCCATCTGTTTCCATCTTGATGGAGCGTTGCCCCTTTGCGTATGTGGGTTCCCTCCCACGTGTATAATAAACACCGATCATTCATTGGCTGAACACATGTTAAAGTCGACAAACCAATGTGACAAGGACCCTCATTGAAGATGAGTCTTTAGACTCAGTGTGGCTTTCCTGGATAAGCAAGTACATTATTACTACTTACCAATAACTTCTGTTCTTTGAGCAGTGGTGGTTTCGTACGGCTGACCGTGCTGATGAGCCACAGAACGGCAAAACTCCCTCCAGAGTTTACACAAATACTGCCGAGTAACCACAAATCCGGAAGACCAATCGGCCGGCTGACTATCATTGTTCATTACGTGGCAGTTATGGACGAGAAGGTGATGTTTATCGAATGTGCCCGTGATGTGTCCACTCCAAGGAGGCCAGAGGGCCCTGAGTGGGATGTTGCGTCCACTCCGCTGTTAGCCGAGCCGACCTTAGAACCAGGCGTGACATCGCTACCCACTCATCCACGTCACGTGCTCTCTCGCCCATCTGGCCTTGGTTTAAAACTACAGCAACAACCATGCAATTGTGTATGTGCGTAGATATTGTTTAACCATGTTGCTACGCTCACTCGTGGCTACTTCGTGTTCTTCTAGCCAAGTGTTTTTTTTGTTTAATCTCAAAACCGTGAGAGGTGACGACGGTTTTGGAGGCCATCCAGCAGTAGATTGTATTATATTTTTTGTGTATAGCGGTACAGTTGTGTTCAGATGAATGTCGTCTTTCTGTTCCTCCATTGAAGGAGCGCAGACTTACAGTGATTTACAGTCCAAAGTGTGGGTTGCATGGCCACAGTCACCACGACTGTGGCTGAGTCTTTCATTATCCATTCGTGAAGGAGATGAGCTTCGCGGCCTGTTGATAGTCTGATGCGGCTGATGGTTACACCGCCGGTGTCTTCGAGGAATTGTCAGAGCCAGGAGGTGCGATGTGTGGGTCTCGAATGAGGAGTTTATTCTGGACGTCCGCGTTGTGCCACTCGGTTCGCCAGCCTCCTGTTGGATCTGGGTGAGATTCTAGGACGGTGACAGCGGCACGATCCCAGCAGAGGGATGGGGCACTTGAGTCAGGGACGAGGAACATTGTTGAGGTGTTGGTTAATGATGGGTAAAGGTCGTTGTCGTTGGCAAGAAAACCTGTACACTACCTTGCAGTTTGTCTGCCTCTGTGGATATTTGGTGGCAGAATGTTCGCCGAAATATGAAGCCAGGGGGATTGGTGTCGGTTGCAGTGTTCCCGTTACGATGAAGCGCATGGGGTTCATTTAATTGTGCGTGTAGCAGTTTTGTGTAGAGAGCTGCCGGACCAGGCTTGGAGGGCAGTGGCTGTGTCACCGTGTCGATGAGTGACAGGGCGGCAGTTCGCGTCCCCGTGGCGAGGGAGGACCCGCAGGAGTCGATCGCCCCGACCCGCGGGCTCGCACGCACCTTGAACTTCTTTGGCACCCTACGCGGCCCACCGTGCCAAATTGCCCTGCGGCAAGAACGCGAGGCAGAGCAGCGATGCCCACAAACAATGAGAGCATCGGGTGACTGCAGCATAGCAATGTGGCACGGCGGTAGTGGCAAGCATCCCCGTCTCGTCATAATCATCATCATCATCGCGTCTCCCGTTAGCACTTTTGGTCATATACGGCGCGAAAGAAGTTCAACACACATCGTCGTCAGTCGTGCACCGACCCACTGCTGGATGAAGGACTCGCTCCGTCTCTCCGGGGCGGCCGCGTCCTCTCCCTCGAGCGCGTTCCCTCCTCTGGGCCGCAGTCCGGTGGTCGTTCATTCTGAGCCACCGGTCGCCACCTCGCGTGTACACACACACATCACCGCCGTTGAATTGGTTGGCAAAATCAACCTGGCCGAGCTCGGTTAGCGGCATCGTGGTTTGCCATGGGACGTTTGAACGAAGTCGCCGATGCGTTGTGGTGGAGTCGGGGGGCCTTGTTACTCACGAACTTGCTCTCCGTGATCTTGGATATCCGTGAATCACATTTGCAACTCTATACGACTGCATAGAGAGAGAGATAAAGTGATGAGAGAGATAGAGAACTTCTCGAAACTTTAGACGCATCTGCAGCCGTTGCACGTACGGTATCTGTAGGCCAATATCTGTGAAATTCACGAGCATCTCCGTAAAATATCCCGCGCGAATAATGAAGCAATACAATATTTAGCAACAACAAAAAAATATGAAGTCATCAAAAGTATTAATTTACCTAAGTAAATGTAATACATTTACGTGACTCTTGGTAAATTAATCAAACATAAATCACTCACTGCACTCATTCCTTCAGACAACATTTGTTTATTCATAGCTTTAAGCTATGGCAAAGTCATGCATTATGTGATGCATGATGTGATGCACGATGTGATATCATGACGTCACGTATGATGTGATGTCATGATGACATGCATGATGTGATATCATGACGTCATGTATGATGCGATATCATGATGTCCACGACCATCACTCAGCTGTCACTTCAACATTGAATGGAGGGCCTAAAGCAGGCCCTCCAGCGGATGAGGGCCCAAGTCCTCATTGGCCTATTGGGTTAATCCGCCCTCCTCCCGCTGGGTGGATTTGCAGTGATCGCCGGACGATTAAATTTGAATGATTTGCTGCGTACGGCGGTAAAGCCTCTGGCGAGACGATGGGAAACTCGTGGACTATTGTTATTCACCATTATAGATATGGGCTATTATCCACCATTATAGAGATGGATTATTTTCCACCATTATAGATATGGGCTATTATCTACCGTCATAGATATGAACTATTATCCACTGTCATAGATATGGGCTATTATTCAACATTATCGAGATGGGCTATTATCCACCAGAGACACTTGTGAACCAGTGGTTTAGCCATCGAGTGGGCTTGGGCAGAACACGTTACTTGATCGTCCTCAGGCGGAAAAAATAATCCAGCAGTGGAACTGCTGAACCAGCGAGAGAGCTGTGACAACAAGAGGTTGAGGATGTTTTTTTCCGCCTGAGGACGACCGCTTGTGTTGCGATCGAAACGTCGTGATATATTCTTTTTTGTTTTCTTAAATTTTTCTACCTACGTGACTTTACCGATAGAACCAAAGAGTATGGATTCCTGCAGTCACGAAAGCTTCAAATTAAGATTGAAAGGATCTGTTTATCCGCGCTCGTGAGTCGCGGACCTGCACTTCTCTTCCGCCATTTGGCAATCCCTTGGGAAAAGATTAATACCCTCAATTCTAGCCGAGCACGAAATACGTCGAATCGACGGGAGAAGCCAGCACTGGGCCATAGCATTTGAACAAATTCTCCGTGATTTGGCTTCGGAGTAAATGCAGAGCGCTGGGTATGCAGGAGGTCGTGGGTTCGATCCCGACCCTGACCCCTGCAGTAGATTTGGAGTTTGAGTGTCTCTCTTCCTGTGGTCGCGTGGATTTTTCTCCGAGTCCTCCGGGTTTTCCCTCCACATTTAGAATCAACGTGCGTTCACGAAAAGCCACTTTTGTTGAGCTATCACTTGTGGCCAGGTCGCTTCTGAAAAAGAGCTAAGTAGCTCAGTGGGCCTTAGTTGGTAAAAAGAAGCTTAGTTTTAGTTTAGCGTGACGTTTTCTCTAAAAAGAACGCGTTGACAGGCTGCTCATATAAGTGAAATGTCGTTGTATAAAAGAGCCATGCATATACGGTCTATATTTACTCCACGTGGACAGTCTTGTGTATACGGTGCTATTTATACTAACCTGTCAAAATATACATTTCCAGCACTGATTTTGTTTTGTTTACAATTCGCTCACCGTGCACACACACACACACACAGCACCCATGGTGAGCCTCTGCTATATTTGCATGGAGACACACACACGCGGGGCACACTGGGCACGTAACTGCTCAAGCCAAGAGGATTTTTTTTTCTTTCACGCAAGAAAAATCAGAGCTCTGTGGCAAAGAGCAAAGGGAAGCAAAAATAAAGGGACGAAAACAGAGGCTCCTTTGATAGTCCCGTTGGCTGCGTGGGCTGCGAAAGGGCGGCTGGGAGATGGGCAGCGATAATTCCGTCTAAGATGCCACCAGAATTTTGTCTAAAATGCCACCGCACTGCTGCGACACGGACAGTATTTGACTGCTAAAATTTTCCACGCGAAAAGCCACTTGGTTGAGCAATCATTTGTGGCCAGGTCGCTTCTGAAAAAGAGCTACACAGCTCAGTGGGCCTTAGCTGGTAAAATAAAAAATAGTTTCGTTTGCAAAAACATTTCTTAAAATCTACCACCCCCCCCCCTCCCAGAACCCCCCAGCCCTACCTGCCCACACCGCTTCTATCCACCAGCAACATGAATACGTAACGCCACAGGGGTGATCAGTAAGTCGCGTGCGGTGGGGTAAAGTGCGGGTAGCCACCACCTCTTCCAAGACGCCTGGCCAGTGTGGAAGAGTAGGCCAAACAACCTGCAGAGGGGCTCTCGAGAGCTCCGTAGCAGAGGCCCTGCCGCTAGCCCGCGGGTCGGCAGCCTCTGGCTCCTTCAGGAGACCGCCTTCATCGCGTCGTTTATTCAGGACGACCGCCGTCTCGTTTTCACCACACGGTGCATTGCGGCTCTTGAAATTTCGAGCTTTTTTTTATTGAATTCCAAAAAAACGCCCCCTTCCTGTTATTTTGGCTGCCGACCCCTGTGCTAGCCAGTGGCTCGAGCAAGAAATCAGAATCTTTGTTTGGACTGGAGGAGGAATCCGATGAGCTATGAAGCTCTTTTTCACATGTCCGGTAGAAATTGCAGGGCTGCACCTTTACCGTAACAATGGCAATCCAATTTGTATGTACAGCGTCTAAATAACTTGCCGTCTCGATTTCTCAAATTTCCATCACTTCCAATGTCGTTGCTGCTGTTTGTTAGTGCTGCTGCTGCCGCTGCTGCTGCCGCCGCTGCTGCCTCATGACTCTGATGATTTGCCGGGTCGAAGGGACGGAATTCTCAGAGAAGTTTGGGAACCGAAATGACGGGGCGAGGATAACGTCAAACGAGACGAGCTGCCTCTGCAGTTCGCTGCTGAAGCTCCGCCAACTCGGGCCTCTGCACGCGGTTGCGATGTGCAGCCGGAGGAGAGAGCGTGAGGAGTGAGTGAGCGAGCAGCCTCTCTGCATAGGAAGTGACTAACACCTCAAATATGATGAGGAGGAGAAGAAGGGCGGTGGGAGGCGTGTGGGAGGCGGTACAACCGCTTTGGAGCAGGGCAGAGAGAGACATCGGAGAGAGAGCGGGGCACGGAGAGAGAGTGGAGAGAGCACGGGTCAGGGAGAGAGCACGGGGAGTGCGGAGAGAGAGTGAGGAGAGGAGGGCCGATGGAAGGAGAGTGCGTGGTGGAGCTCGTCTGTGATTGACAGCGCTTCTCCTCCACCCGCCTCGCTGCCGTGCCACCCTAGCGACACGTAGCTACGTTCCGCGTTCAGCTGTAACACGTTTGCCCCCCCTCCTCCCTCTCTGCCCCTGAACCGGCCGCCCGAACCCACAGCGCCTCCTCCCTCCCACTCCCGGGGAGTCGTGCAAGGCGGGGCGGCTGGAGCCCCCCCATCACCCGCTCCCCGTGGGCTCCATGTTCCACCTGCGGGGGCGGCAGGCGTCCTTCCGCCGAGTGCTGCACCGGCCTCCCAGCAAGCAGGGCAGCCTCTGCCAGTCCCTGGAAGAGCTGCACGTGAGTACCTGCACAGACCGCCCCCCCCCCCTCCTGCTCGCACCGGGGAGGCCACAAAACGCCAATGGGCCCGGCAAAGAAACGGCGCTGTTTGAAGGCGCCACGGTGGCGAGATGTGAACTACCTCGCCTGGTGTGCAGGAGGTCGTGCGTTCGATCCCCGACCCCGGCGCCTGCTGCTGTATATTTGGAGTTTGTGGTGTCTCCGCGTGGTCGTGTGGGTTTTGCTCTGGCGGCACCGTTGAAGGTGTGATTGGTCAGGGGCGCCACGGTGGCGAGGCGTTCACTACTTCGCCTGGTATACACGCGGTCGTGGGTTCAATTCTACAATGCCACCGGAGAACTGGAGTGTCGTGTGAGTGCATCGCTGATGATTACTGAGTTACTCTAGCAATGACCTCATTTGTAATTCTGACCACTTCCATTATTATCATAATTTTTGGCATGCAGCTGCTGTGGTGCAATGGTTAGCAGCGCACCGGACTTGCTATCCGCAGGTCGCCAGGTGGCGAGATGTAATCCCTCGCCTGGTATACAGGACGTCGTGGGTTCAATCCCAAAGCTGATGCCCGAATTTTAGAGTTTGCATGTTCTCTCTCCACGTGGTCGCGTGGATTTTTCTCTGGGTCCTCTGGTTTTTCCCTCCACGTTTGGAACCAACATGCGTTTAGAGTATTTGGCTACTGCTATTAATGTCCACACAATGATCAGCCACTTCGTTGAGCTCTCATTTGTGACCTGGCTCAGTGGGCCTTACCTGGCAAATTTAAAAGCAGGTGTTTTTCGTTTATAGTTTGAATCGTACATTTAGCACACTCAAGCCTAATATGAGATAAGCTCCTAGCGAGTCCGGTATCTCTCGCTTGAACAGCCGCGCAGGTCCCCCCAAAACACCAAGCGGCCAGCAACAAATAGCACTGTTGAAGGTGTAATGGTTAAGAGAATATATAATTTCTCCCAGTCGGGGGTTGATTAAACACATTTTAAATCGCCCAAACAGAGACAAACGTGGTTTATGTTCTGGACACCATCCAACATAGTTTGCATGGTGAGGAATCGATCAACTGGTGTCCATGCGAAGAGTTTATCTTGTGTGTGTGTACATACATAGCGTCACTCCTCAAAACTGTGTTTGTCCGTGGTTAGAATATTACTTGAGTCCTTAAATTCAATTTCTGTTCCGCCTCGTATATGGTTCCCGTGTTTTTAAATTTCCAAATGCATCAGTCCAGTTGTCTCCAAGCTGCTGCATCATAGAGATAGATATAGACTCACAGAGATACATAGAGACTCATAACGATACACAGATATTCATAGAGATACATAGCGATACATAGAGACTTGGTGAAAAATAGGCTGAGATTCGTCCACTCCTGGCCAGCTTGGCTCAACAAACTTGGTAATCTAAACGTGTCGGGTATTCTTAAAACGATGTCCGCCTTTGCCACTACCCCCCCCCCATCTGCGAGCAACGTGTTTTGTGTCGGGCGCAAGCACGGCCAGATCACACGTCAGGGGGAGAGAGAGTCAGCTCGGAAAGGCTGGGCGAGACGTCGGCTCGCCAGCTTTCGGCCGAGCGATGGTCCAAAAGGAGGCTTTGTTTTTTTGTTTAGTTTTATATATCTCAGCTCGTAGCCAAATCGGTTTTAAAAGCAAAGTCGGCAGTCGAACGCGACATCTGTGATCTTGCGTGGCCACGGTGCGGTGCACAGGCCACGAGAACAAAGACAGAGACACCGAACACGTTCGTCAATAATGGTGCCCTCTCAGTGCCAGATTAAACTAGTGTGGGGCCTGTAGCATATGTTGTTATAAAGGGGCCCTAAATAAAAAGAAAACACGTAAATATTAAAACACATACATTTTTTACTTGCATAGTAAAGTAATTGTATTTTTTATAAATCGCTAGTTTAACACGTAGGCTTTCGTGACCAATGTTATTCATAATCAACGATTTTTGGGTTTAGATCGCGTGCGAATAAATAAACGCGATCTAAACCCAAAAATCGTTGATTATGAATTATAAATCGCTAACCTTAAACACCCAGTCGTTCATAAAAGTTGAAGGCGGTATAATGCCATAGTAATAGAGCAAGTGCAGAATCACTGAACCGGAATTGATAGCTTGTAAGTATTTAGCGCGGGGCCCTTGAAAGTGCGGGGCCCGTAGCATATGTAGCTACTTGTGCTACTCGGATAATCCCTATATGAAGGAAAATAAATATTCGCAAAACGTGATGCTTTGGACAGTGGCCTCTTCTTCTTCGTCGTATCAGCAGCAGCAGAGAAGTGATAAAGGGTCACATTGCCCAAGACATCGCCTGCCATCTACAGCACATACTCTACGTATGTATATCTCCCAGTTAGGGCCGTGTTGAGTTCCTGTCGCGGGTTTAGTGTGCCCTTCCCGACTTCACTGAGCGCGGGAATCTCGTTGGGGTTTGCATTCACGATAGACGCGGAGGCTCGTTGGGTGAACAGATAGTGCCCATGGTTTGTGGTTGGGGTGTTTGTGTATTCACTGTCGTGAGGGAATGACAACAAACTAAACACAAAAAGTAGTTCGAAAGACACGAGTTTTCAATCTAGATGATTTGAAAGTGCATAGCTCCAGCAGCTTCTTAATATTGGAAGTAAGAGCGTTCCAGACGGCCGACAAGTGTATCTGAAAGTGTGCGATGCGGTGACCGTCCTTGTTCGATGGTCAACCAAAAATGAATGTGAATGTGTGAGGGTGGACGAGAGTGGGAGGTCGTGGGCTTGGATTGCGTGCGAGTGTGATCGTGTACTTGTGTGCGAGCGTGTGTGTATATGCGTGGGGAGCGGTAGCGTAGCGGTTAGCGTGCTACGCTACAAACCCGGTAACTCGGCCAACACTGGTGACGATTATCTCAATCGGTGCTGGGCCTCCCCTAGGTAGACTCAGCCTCAAATGAGTGCCTGGTGCAGTGTGTAGTAAACATCGCCACAAGGGAGACAAACGTCGGCAGGGCATGGTACTGGCCACCCACTCCCTCGTGTGCCGTGCCGGCCTTCATACGTGCTCCCGAACAGTACTTGCTCCAACAATCTTTGTTTGTTGTGTGTGTGCTTCAACGTCCCAACGCAAGATGCTCCTGAGAACGAGTCTTGAGACTCCGCTGCCGTCAGGACATTTGCGATCGGTCCGGCAGCGGTGCCAGCCTCTGCGTTTGTCTCGCACACGTGCCTAACGCAGGACTTCTTCCAAGTGCATGCTGCCTGGCCATTACCCCAACCTCTCTGCGCCGACGCGTTGTGTTATATTCGGGGGCGGCCGCGCTACCCAGAGTCCCGGAGCGCTGAGCTGGCACTGCCGAGTGCCCTGCGCTTGAGCCACCTGCGATTGGGCCGAGTTCTCAAGTGCATCGAGCTGACCATCTCAGCCCGGTCGCCAATAACTGCACAAAAATTTAAAGCCCATCATGTTAACCCTTGCCCGTTCCGATGACGTCCGCTTGCGTGC
Source organism: Lethenteron reissneri (assembly GCF_015708825.2). Lineage (NCBI taxonomy): Eukaryota > Metazoa > Chordata > Hyperoartia > Petromyzontiformes > Petromyzontidae > Lethenteron > Lethenteron reissneri. The sequence goes on from NC_083800.1 coordinate 12,638,659, forward strand.
ATCATCAGTAGTTTTTCTTCCGATTCCATTCATGTACGTTCACGTATGTGAACGTGATCAAAACAAAACCGGGTGAAAAACTCAAATAAAATAACTTTATCAGTACTGAGGCTCCGGCAAGGCCATGTGGGAGGGCGTGTGGCACAGATTGGCGCCAGCTATCGTAGAATGCGGTCGTGTCGCTACACTTCTCTGCGGTAAGTACAATGTCTTTAAAAACAACGGCACTACTATGCCTCTTCAAATAAAATTACCGCTAAGTTGCTGGCGCGTTCCAAGATGTCTGCAACTTGCAGACATCTTGGAACAGGAAAGGGTTAACATTCGTACATTTTACACGTAATCTTAATATATTGCGGCTCTGGGAATTAAAATATTGGCGTGACTGTCCTGCAACAAGCAACCTCACGGCAGAGTGTGCTGCACAGCGTAACCCCTGCTGTTGAAAGGATATAAAGGCGACTAGAATGATTTTTCATGACGTCCTGTGGAAATCTCTTCCGCCACCATTCTCCGGCACTGCTCCGTAAGATTTCCGAATGCATTCTGATGATCTTTCATGACCTTGTTCCGACAGCGCGATTGTAAAGTGTCGGAAGGAAAGACGGCAAAGTAATTTAATGGAAGCGGGCCCGCTAGTCAGCGCAAGCTGCGGGGGGGGGGGGGGGGGGGGAGGCATTCTGCAGCTGCACGGATCATCTCGAGCTTTGATCGCCCTGGTCACGTTTGTTTCTTCTGCAATAGTGAGCTTCACGGCTCATGGGATTCCTCCAGGACAAACAAAGATTCTGACTCTGAAGGCTGGCAAACGACCCTAGTTACACCGACCAACATCAGAAGCAGCAACTTTATTTAGACCGGAGGAATCCGATGAGATACGAAGCTCATTTTAACGGATGTCCAGGAGGACGTAGCGACAGCTGTGCCTCCGACTCTGTCTCTCTGGGCGCTGCTCAGCACCTGAAATCCACTGCAGTGCCTTATGCATGCGATGTACGTATGTATGTTGATCTTCTTTCGCACCGTACGTGGCCAGCCGTGCTAATCGGAGGTGATAGGCGTTAATAGCTTAGTCAATAAATCCCGTCTCCCTGGGCTCAAGATTGCTGTTGTGTTCCTGGCGGTGTCGTCATAGGCCAACCGTGAGAACCTTCCCAGAGTTCTTTGCTGTGTGATGCGGACGCTCTCCTGGGGGGGGGGGGGGGGGGGGGGCGCAGTGGAGCGAGACTTATGCGGCTTTGAAACACGTTGTGTGGGTGGACACGTTGCATACAAAAAGGGAAAAGTGTAAAGAAATAGATCGCTTTCATGTTTGTTTGTTATGTAACCAAAAAGATCCCACGCTTTGGGTTAGCGGGGTGGGGTGGACGACCAAACGGCTCCGGTCAGGGCAGCCAATAAGGTCACAGGCGTTGTGTGCCGCTGCACGAAAGCTCACCCCCAAGATGGTATTTCCAGCACTCGGGAAAGCTCGGCACATCTTGTCCTGCCAAGCGTGCATGTGACCAGATTCAGACTCGTGGCCCTCCCAAAAAAAAGTGTTGATAATGCTCACAAAGACAAAGATCCCCCGTATAGCCTGAACAGACTGTTGGGGCAAGTGCTGTAAGCGGGCACCTATGAAGGACGGCACGGCGCGCAAGGGGTGGGCGGCCAGCACCACGCCCGGACATTTTTGTCTCCCCAGGTACTCATTTGAGGCTGAGTCGACCTAGGGGAGGCCGTGGACCGATTCAGAGAATCGTCACTGGTGTTGGTCGTGAGCGGGAATTCGAACTCGGGTCGCCGGGTTCGTAGCGCTAACCGCTACGCCACACGCATGCACCGCGAGGTTTTGCGTCATGTGAGCTCGTAAAAGTTTGGCCCGAGGTGAAGCCCTCCAGGCCCTGGGGACCCTTGCCAGGAACACAATTGGGGGGCGCTGTCATTATAACTTTTGGATAGAAAAACTTTAAGGAGGTATTTCTTCAAATCATTGACTATGAAACTGGAATGCCGTGGCTTTCTCGAGTTATATGAGCCTCGTATCCGTCCCAAGTGAAACGTGTGCCAGACCGTCATTCATAGGTCACGGTTGGACCGGTACCCCCTGCCACGAGCTGGCAATCTGGCCCGTGACCGTGCGAGCGATGGCACCATGGTCGTGACAGTGACAGTGTGGCTCTGTGTGTGGTTCCGTGCCGGCACCGTCTACCTGCGCTGACCCTGGAACCAGCCGTGACCTCGAGGGGTCACGGTGGATCTCTCACCTTGCCCACGCGTGAGCCAGCCAGCCAGCAAAACTTTAAAAAAATGTATGACAGAAAAACGGTGAACTCGGAGGAAACCCTTTCAGAACAAGGGGGGAACATACGTACAGTACTCCACAGAGAAAGGTGCCCGAGTCAGGAGTCAAACCCAGGCCCCTTCTTGCTGCGAGGCTTGAAAACACCTGGATAAAAATCACGAGAAATGGAGGCGTTTACTCGGCAAACATAACCAAAACGTACGCTGAGACTCTGTTTCAAAGTTTGTGTTCTCCCAGCGTCATTCTCGTTGCGTTTCCTGACCACACCTCCCTCTGACCTCTCCCACATTCCTGCCGGCTCTGCCGAACATTGTCCCTGCGCATCTCGTGGCTTGCTGGGGTGGGCGTGGGGGTTGGCCAAATGACATGGAGAAGGAAAGCATTTGGGGGCGAGGGGGGGGCGTTGGGTGCTTGACCGACAGAGATAAGATATTGGCGCTCAAAATGTATTGCTGCAGAAGGACACTGCTGCACCTAAGTTGGACCCAAAGAAAGGCCAGCGTAGAAGTAAGAAAAATGTTGCACATAGAAGATTACAACCTGACGATGCGGGCAGTGATGGTAAGGAAACTGACAATATTTGGACACGCATATGTCGGATGGACAACAGCAGGAACAATTTAAGTGTGTTGTTCAGAAACATGTAAGGAACCGCAAAGAGAGGGAGAGCTCAGAGAGAATGGCTTGGCGATGACCTCACAAGAGACTGGTGCCAGCAAGACGTGGGCCACTACTTGGGTGTATTGGCACAAGACAAGAGAGAAACGTGGAAACAAATGACGAAATGTTGCAGTGGAAGCCCCAAGGCCGTAGCCATGGAGTCAACATTGGGGGGGACCAAATCTTCCAGGGGGTCTGGGGGTCTCTCCCCCCCAGAAAAAAAATCTAAATTTGAAAACTCATTTCCTGCCTAAAAAAAAAAATCACTAACACATAGGATGGACTTTTTATTTTTTACAATAATGTCTAATAGTGTATTGTATTACATTGCTCTGTTTTTTTTTCTTGTTTCATTGTATGTAATGGCAGAGATTAGGGATTAATAAAGTACAACCATAACCACAATCATATAAACAGACATCTATTTTATAGCAATATATTGGGCGGGACATTTTGAGCATATTTGAATATTGGAGGGATGCGGGGATGCGTCCCCCCAAATATATATTATAATTACGGTCTTGATCTGCCCCATGGAATCGTGATGATGACGACGACGATGTTGGGAGCCGAGATGAATGGAGCCACAATTGTCTGGCGCGGCGGTCCGGCGCGAGGGTGCTCCCAATCCCGAGTGCTGGACGTCCCTGCCGAACCCTTCGCGTCTCTCTCGAACTCTGCGGCCACGCGCCACCGCGGGGCATCTGAGCTGATGTTGGTTCGGAGTTCACGTCTCAGATGCCACAGGGGCACCGCGCCGGCGAGATGTTAACTACCTCGCCTGGTATGCAGGAGGTCGTGGGTTCCATCGCGATATGGACGACCGCTGCATATTTGGGGTTTTGCGTGTCTCTCTCTTTCTCCCTGTGGTCGCGTTTGTTTTTTCTCCGGTCCCTCCGGTTTTTTGCCTGCACGTTCAGAATCAACATCACGCGTTTCGAGTGTTTTGCTGCTATACATTTCCACATTATTAGCAACTTCGTTGAGCTATCATTTGTGGCCAGGTCACTTCTTTAAAAGAGCGATATAGCTCAGTGCATCTTACCCAGTAAAATAGAAAATAGTTTAGTTTATAGCTATTAGTTTATAGCTATTAGTTTATAGCTGTTAGCGGTGGGCTCATGGCTTTTCGGGCGTCAAGGTGGCGGTCATGGAAATTTCAAATCACCTCCGTCCCACAAACCCACTCCCTTGGTCTCTTTCTCCACTTCTTAACTCTCCCTCGTTTCCCGTTCGCGACAAATCTCTCTCAAGTCCTCAGCCAATCCCCCCCCACCTCGCCGCCCCGACCGCTGCCCACCAGCCCCCCAGCCATCATCGTTAGTTAATTAATTAGTTAAGGTGGCCTCACACGACCCTCGCTCGAGCAGTGCCCCGTGCGATTGCGCAGGACCCACGGTGGGGGTGGGGGGGAGGTTGGGGGAGGGTGGTGGGAGGGTGGGGGGAGAGTGGAGGGTTGAGGGGGGGTGGAGGGTGGAGGGGAGGTTGGGGGAGGGTGGTGGGAGGATTGAGGGTGGGGGGGAGGGTGGTGGGAGGATGGAGGGTGGGGGGAAGGTGGAGGGTTGAGGGTGGGGGGAGTGTGGAGGGTTGAGGGGGGGTGGAGGGTGGGGGGTAGGTTGGGGGAGGGTGGTGGGAGGATGGAGGTTGGGGGAGGGTGGGGGGAGGGGGGAGGGTGGGGGGAGGGTGGGTGGGGGGTGGAGGGTGGGTGGGGGGAGGGGTTGACGTCAGCAGGGACACTTTGAACTTGGCTCAACTCTGCGGGATGCGGTTGACGTCACAACACAGGCGTTTGTGGTCACCACACAGACGTTTGTGGTGACGTCACTTCCGCACACTTGGCCGCACGTACGGCAGGTAGCCAGCAAGCAAAACTTTAACAAAAAATATGACCAGAAACAGAAGAGCTTGGAGCAAACCCGCGTAGAACAGAGGGAGAACAAACTCCACGCAGAAAGGCACCTGGGTCGGGAATCGAACCCAGGTGCCCGACTTGCTGTGAGGCGCGAGTTAATCACCCCAATCTTCCACCCTTGCCGCCCACGATGCAGATTTGTCAAACTCCACCACGAGCCGGGCCGTGTGAACCCGCCCGCGTGGACGACGTGATTGTCTGTCGGCCCTGTTGCGTGTCGGATTCCTCTCCGCGTGCTGCGGTTCTCCTGCTGGCGAAATCTCCTGAATCAGGGCCATCCATACAAGGGGTGTGGGGCCTGGGGCATATCCCACCGTGCGGGCCGCCCCTCCGCCGGCAGTATTCCATCTGACACCGTGACGAAGAAGCACGGGGACCTCCCCCCCCCCCCCCCACCAAAGCGCGGGGCCCGGGGCGGTCTCCCCGATTCGCCGTGTACCCTAGGGACGGCCCTGCTCCTGACGAGAGGGTCTCGAGATGTAAAATAACCTCGTAAATGAATGACATCAACGTTATCAGCAACATTGGCATCATCAGCAGCATCGGCATCATCATCATCGCCAACAGAATTGCTGCGAACAGCAGCAAAAGCAGCAGCAGCAACGGTGGCGAACTGCTCCAGGTAGTGCCCCAACTGAACGTTGTTAAGCAATGGCAGGGATCGAGTCGCTGGACCCTCCCCCCGCTCCCCTCCCGCGCAAACCACAGAACCACACGCAGGCTGGCAGTGGGGCCACGCGGGGCCACGCAGGGCCACGCAGTCACGTAGACGGTCCCCTGCTGCCTTAGCTCGGTGCGGTCGGGGGGAGCGGGGTTGGGGGGTGTTATCGTCGGCTTCGGAATGATGTAGTAGTTGCTCCTGTTTTGCGACGTGAATATGTTCGTACGTATTCTTTCGCACCGTACGTAGCCAACCGTGCTCATCGGAGGTGCCGGATGTGGCATCCGAAACGCTCTTTTTCAAAGACTTCTTTGCGTGCTGTGGACTCGCGGGAAAGCTCGGCACAATCACTTGATTTTGCTCACGTGGCCGTGTATCGGTTGAATCCGTCATTAATACCGCGCGAGCCGTCGAGCAACTTCTCGCGTAATTACGATTTTCATCCATCGTCGTGTCTCTTCACTTTAAACGAGTTGCCCCTGAGCCAACGACAGAAATTCAACATTTGCGTGGCAGGGGCCGGTCTCCCCACAGGGGTGACGACTCTCAACTTCCATCCCGCCAGCTGTGGAGGGACGACGATGGGTCCGTGTCCGCTCGCTGAGCGGGATTCGAACTTGCAACCTTCCGCTCGCGGGTTGGAGCACTGCAACCGCCGAGCCATCCGCGGCGATTGTGCAGCGGAGCGGACGAAGCCGCACACCCCCCCCCCCCCCCCCCGCATAGCCATAACAGACCTTGTGGGGCAAGTGCTGTGAGCGAGCAGCACTGCGAAGGCCGGCACGGCACACGATGGTGGGGATGTGCGTTCAGCACCAAGCTAGGCCGCCAAGTAATGATGTTTACGCTCCGCACCAGGTACTCATTTGCGGCTGAGTCGATCTAGAGGAGGCCCAAACAAACGCAGCATCTTTCACACACGCACTGACATCAGCACTCGGTAGCATTTCAAAGTAATCGTCACTGGCGTTGGTGGGCCGCGAGCGGGGAATCGACCTCGCGGTGGCTGGGCTCCTCGTGGCTTGCTGATGGGTCAACGGACGCGCGCCGGGGCGCTGCCTGCCGGTGACAATGCCCCGGGGGGCGGTCTCTTGGGCTGCTGACGAAGCCCTGCGAAGTTGTGGTGCCGGACCGTCGCCGCCACCGCCACCCCTGCCAGCGCCGCCACCACCACCGCGGCCGCCACCACCACCCTGCCACCACCACCCCTGCCACCGCAACCACCGCCGCCGCCACCACCACCACCGCCACCACCACCGCCACCACCGCCGCCACCACCACCACCCTGTCACCACCACCCTGCCACCACCACCACCACCGCCGTCCGCCGTGTCACGGCCCGTGACGTCAGTGTCTGGTCTCGCTTAAATGCTCTTTTGAAACCGGCTTTGGCCAGAGCCGATGGAATGTGCATAATTGATGTCGATTTTCGCAGAAATGGGAAACGGGTTCTGGGATTGGGGGTTTGAAGTCCACAAGTGCGTAGCAGTTGTTGCGTTTTAATAGGCAGATGGAAGGGCACATTGAGATAATCAGGTATTTTTTTCCGTGCGTCTGAGAGTGCTGTGGCCTAATTGATGTTCATCAGAGTCATCGTTAGCCAAAGTTCAGGTTCACCGTCGTCAGTCACATTCATCACAATTAACAATAATTACATTGTTGACATGAATATCATAATTCCTCGTAACCATCATTCTCACCATCATCATCATCCCAATAAACAAAATCGTCATCGTCGTCACGTGGTGGGAGTCCCAGTGGAGCACAATCTACTATTGTTGTACTGAACGTCTATGCTTCTAGATCTACGACCCCCCCCCCCCCCCCCCGGCTTCACCAAACGCGTGGAAGTAGGGTCAAGTGACCCCCGCAACCTGCATGGACGTGGCGAGGCCCTCGCACCTCGCGGTGGATCGACAGAAGCGGTCGTGAGAGCGCACGCGGTCACCGGCGTCGCCACGGCAACGCTGCCATTGGCATCACCGCTGCCAAGGGCCCACAGGCATCATTCGAGGGCAGGGTCCATTATTTATCAATCTCTTCATTATTTACTTGTTATCACGCCGCTTGTTTACCCAGGAAGCCTCGCTGACTCCCGTGACTCTTTTATTTTTCCGGAGGGTCCTGCCAAGTGCTCGTAGTGGAGGGAGTGGGGAGCGATGGTTACCGACACGTTTATTCCGACCGACCGATGTTTATTCCCCATTGTTGGTGAAGTCGTAGGTCCCACCCACCGCGGCCTCTCGATCGATCACCGAGCACCCTCGACCGCAACCGCTGCACAAACCGTGGCAGACAGATGCGGATACCTGGTCATCCAGAACAGACCGTACAACGTATATCGACGCAATGCCCCGAATCGCGTTGCATCGTGTTCGTGCCCAAGGCTTGGAGGGCCACTTGGCTCCTCTTTTGATGTCTGCGGTTCACAATCCATGCCCAGGCTCAGAGAGCCAGACCAAGTCACATTGGGGCCGTCCATAAATGACGTCACACACCTGGGGGGTCAGACATTTGTGACGATGTGTGACGAGGGTGGGGGGGGGTGAGAAATGTGACGTCACATCAAAATGCGCAACTTTAAATAAATATAAACACGTTCTACTTAATTAAATAGACTTTTTAATACATTTTTCTCCTACAACATCAGAGTGCAGCGCCATATTAAATACGCACTACAATGACAATATTTTAAAGCGATTTGAAACATGTTTTATTTTTCTGGGTGGGGGGGGGGGAAAGAAGCTTTGTGACGTCATATTTGAGGGGGGGTCTGACTTTTTGTGACGCCGTGTGACGAAGGGGGGGGGGGGGATCAAAAATCGTCCAAAATCGCGTGACGTCATTTATGGACGGCCCCATTGCTCTGATTCTTAATGTTGCATGCAACCTGCACGATACATTACGTAACCCAGTAATTCTCAACCTTGTTTGGCTACTGTACCCCTTGTTGAATTTTACTTTCAACCGAGTATCACCCCTTGCCTGACCCAATCTGGTTCTGCGAAGCAAATGTATGAATAGCGAACGTCAATATTTTAGCCAAATGTCCATTTTGTGAGGTTATCCTCACTAGCTGGTAACTGCAAGCGAATAAAATAAGAATAAAATGGACGCTCGCACGCGTGACGTCACTTTCCCGCGCTCGACGGTTGCTGTTGGCAACCGCTTTGTTTACCGCGAGTGAGTTCAGAAAGGGCCTTTTATTTCGTTCTCGCCCACTGTATGGATCGAAATGTTATCGTAGTTATTTTACATTGGCAGAGTCACGCGTGATTATGCACCAATGGTTCTCACGTACGGTTTAATTTCACACATTTATAAATCACCTCACGTAAGCCCCCCCCCCCCCCCCGTGGGACAAGGCTTGGAGGGCCACGTGGCTTCTCCTTGAGAACCATTGAAGTGATCGGAAAATCACACAAACAAAGTAACGTTGTCCCCCCTTACTGCGAAACTACTCCAGACGATGTAACACAGAGCGCCCTCGTGATGACCTTGAGTTGCAGCGGTGTCGTCGATAACCAAACTGTGATCGCCGTTTGATTATGTGACGTCACATCAAAATGCGCAACTTTAAATAAATGTAGACGACACGTTCTACTTAATTAAATAGACTTTTTATTAAATGGTTTCTCCTACAACATCAGAGTGCAGCGCCATATTAAATACGCACTACAATGACAATAGTTTAAAGCGATTTGAAGCATGTTTTATTTTGGGGGGGGGGGCAGAGCTTTGTGACGTCATGTGAGGGGGGGGGGGTCTGACTTTTTGTGACGCCGTGTGACGAAGGGGGGGGGGGGGTCAAAAATCGTCCAAAATCGCGTGACGTCATTTATGGACGGCCCCTTTGAGGTTTGCATGTCTCTCCCTGTGGTTGTGTGGATTTTTCTCTGAGTCCCGCCGCCACATTTAGAATCAACACGACACGTTCAGAGTATTTGGCTGCTACTATAAATGTCCACGTGATAAGCCACTTTGTTGAGCTATCATTTGTGGCCAGGTTCAATACAAAATAGATGAGTTGTAAGTTTAATTATTATCATTACTTATTTGGTGATGCTGTCCACACCGTGCCCTCACAGCCTATAGCACCTGCTATGCATGGTGATTGCCTTCTTCATAGCCCCATGAATGCATCATTATGCGCTGTGAATTCGGAGCATTGCGCAGTTGTGTAGCGGTTAGCGCTACGCTACGCTACAAACCTGGCTACCCAGGTTCGATTCCCACTCATGGCGAACACCAGTGATGATTATCTGAACCGGTCCTGGGCCTCCCCTGGGTCGACTCAGCCTCAAATGATTACCTGGTGCGATGTGTAAACATCGCAACTAGGGAGACAAAGGCGGCCGGGCGTGGTGTTGGCCACCCACCCCCTCGTGTGCCGTGCTGGCCTTGAAAGGTGCTCGCTAACAGCACTTGCCTCTACAGTCTGTTAAGGCTATACGGGGGATCTTTATCTTTGTGTGTGTGACCAACTCTGTATAACTTCATTGACACTGAATGCAAGTTTTTGGGTGCGTCTTTCCACGGCGTCTTATGTTCAGGAGAGTTACGCGAGTTGCGAGGAGGCGAAACTGGGCCCACGGATTTAGCCATTGTTTGTGTCACGGTTCCAAATGAAAGATTGATCATAATATAGTTTTTTTTGGGCTAGATCGACTAAATATATAAATGTGTCGTTAAATTAGAAAGGTTTGTCATGTTAACAGAACATGCCAATTCGTTACTAGTACAGCACACCGGTGTGTTGGAGAGAAAAATTATGTTTACGTGACAAACCTTACTAATTGTGTTTGGTGGTGGCGGGTTTAACGACGCATTTATACATGTACGCGATCTAACCCAAAAAAACCTGCAGTATGGATGATATTGGTCGCGAAAGCCTACGTGTTAAACTGAAAGATTCTTGTAAAAATAGCTATTTAGTTAATAAAAACACGTTGGATGCTGTTCTTATTTAATTCACGGGAGGACGGGAGGCAGATAATGAATGCCCCCATGCTGCACAACTGGTGGGCACTGTCCTCATAGGGCCCAGTGAACTGAAACTTTCTCCCTCATGGCTCGGTGGGACAAAGGCCCCTTCCCAATCCAGTGGCAGCTGTCAGATTAAATGAGAAAGAGCAACAAATGCAGGAAACCTTTGAGCAATGGAGCCGCACGCACACAAGCGCGCACGGACAAAGATCCCCCGTATAGCCTTTAGGGGCAAGTGCTGTTAGGGACCACCTATAAAGGATGACACGGCACACGATGGGGTGGGTGGCCAGCACCACGCCCGGCCTCCTTTTTCTCCCCAGTGACGATGTTTACTACACACCGCACCAGGTACTCATGTGAGGCCGAGTCAACCTAGGGGAGGCTCAGGACCGGTTCAGATAATTAATCGTCACCGATGTTGGTGGCCGTGAGCGCGAATCGAACTCGGGTCGCCGGGTTCGTAGCGCAGCGTAGCACAGAAATGATTCTAATAAGAGACGACGGCGAACAGGCCGGTCCAATTCACCATCCGCCGTCGCTCAGACCCCCTGTACCGTCCTCCCATGTAGCGGCCCTGGGAGAATCCTCACACCGTACACAATTCGGAACGTTGCAAAGACGTCCGTGCATGTTTAGGCAGCTGTGCTGTGTTATTCAACTCCCTTTGTCGGGGGTGTAAACCTTGCGCGCGCTGAGTTACGGCCACTCGAGGCACGTCGGCAGGGTGCCATTCACATCTATCGGCAGAATCTCACTTGGGCTCCGCAGATCTCTCCGTCCCGGTGCAGCCAGTGGACAAAAGGCCGAGGCAAGGGATACGCCTGGATTCGACGGCCCTCCGCCCATGCGAGAACAGCACCCGTTGTTGACTCCCGCGTTCCGTACTGCGAGGAGGTGGAGGAGAGCGAGGGAGGTCGCGCTGTGCGTTGAAACTCGGCCCCGAAGGGACTGGTGGTCGACCCACCCCGCTACAAGATGGGCGCTTGTGAAAATACAGTTGTGCATTGCGTCCTGCTCGCTGGTTTTGCTCTTGCTGGTTACGTTTGCGAAGGTCTGTGCCGACCTCCAGTTTGCAGCCCTGAAGCCAGTGGTTGAAATTCCACGTTCCGACAGAGTGCATCCATGGGGACAGTCACTGTCGACTTGACCCCATCGCGCGGTTACTAATTTTTGTTTAATTCGACAAGAGCACGGGGGCAGAATGCGAGGCAATAACAACGGAGAGGCGGGGGCACAGAAATTCCGCGGGCACAAAGCCCCGAACACAGAGCTCATGGGTTGGGGGGAACGGAGGGGTGGGGGGGGGGTTGAAATTGGCTCACTGCGTCCCACCTACGTGGGAACGTGCGGGTGAAGCAGATTTATTTTCGCGTGGGGAAGGGAAGGTTAATGGAGAAGGGGCAAAGTAAAAGGCAAAAAGGGTGGGGGGGGGGGGGTTTACAAAAACAAGGTTTAGGAAATAAAGTAACCTACGTGCGCCAAATGACTTGGTTGTCCATACGCATCCTGTACAGCAGTGATCGCTCCACTATGGGGTGGTACCTAGAACGTCCGTCCCCCCCCCGCCCCCCCCCCCACAAAGGTGGTACCTATTTTATCGACCCTGAATGGATGATGGGCTGAGTTAACCCCCTTCCCCCCCCAACCGAGAGTTGAACTCACAACCTTCCCATTGGGAGCCGCTCGCTTTAACGTTGGTGCCACCATGGCCAAATTTAGTTATACGGGTTTAAAAAAAACATACTTACAACTCTGTTCATGTAACATTGTGTTAATACATCTAGTACATAAATACATTTACATTTTACACGCGTAGGCTTTCACGCCCAATATTATTCACGATGAAGTTTTTGTGGGGTTAGATCACGTAAATGTACGTGCGCCGTGAAACCCACCTTGACCCGACCACAGCCATGTATCAATTCTGGCAATCGCCCGATGAAGCCGATTGTAATCACCGGCGAAACGTGAAATTGTAGGTGTTGTTGGTTTGATCTCCAACACACAAGCGGCGCTGCTGAAGTGGCAACTCGTTGGCACGTTGTTTGCGTCTCTCGCGAGAGTGAAACTCCTCTTGTCGGGTGTTGAATCAGAATCTTGATTTATACCGGAGGAATCCGATGAGCTATGAAGCTCTTTATGACAGATGCCCAGGTGGGGGCGGGTCAGAAGGTTACAACAACAAACAATACAAAAAACACGATAAGAGTGCAAAGTGTAGGAAAGGTAAACAAATGACAAAAAAAACACTTTTTTTATCTCACCAGGTAAAGCCCACTGAGCTATTAGCTTCTTTCTCAGAAGCGACCTGGCCAAAAATGATATCTCATCAAAGTGGCTTATTGTGTGGAAATTTATAGCAGAAGCCAAATAATCTAAAGAATGGGGGGCTGCTGTTCCCGGATAATTTTTCGGGCTCAATAACTCCTTTAGTTCTAGATTTGAAGCTTTCGTGACTGCAAGGATTCATATTCATAGGTTTTTTTCGGTAAAGTCACGTAGGTAAAACATTAAAATTAATAAAAGTAAAATAAAATAAAAATAAAAATCACGACGTTTCGGAGGCAACACAAGCTTCCGTCTTCAGGTGGAACCGTCACAGCCACGACAGCTGTATCAATTACAGCCACGACAGCTGTATCAATTACAGCCACGACAGCTGTATCTAGTAATTGATACAGCTGTCGTGGCTGTGACGGTTCCACCTGAAGACGGAAGATTGTGTTGCCTCCGAAACGTCGTGATTTTTATTTTATTTTACTTTTATTAATTTTAATGTTTTACCTACGTGACTTTACCGAAAAAACCTAAGAATATGAACTCCGATAATTGGTTCTTTACCCTTCTATCTGGCAACAAAATTGACACCTTTTTTGCAAGGAGTCATGTTTGCATAGACCGCAATACCTGCAGTCATAAATACAAACAAAAGACATAACTCTGATAATGTGCACTGTCCTTGAAGTTGATTGGTCCACACCCGAGACAGCTTTCCTTCGAGCCTAGTCTCATATGGGTTGGACCAGATGACGCCAAAAGGCGCACAACTCAAGGACAATGCACCATCAGAGTATGAGAGCTCGGGGCAAGCATCTACACTATGGGGACCTCATTTGCCAGTAAAAATATGATAATTGGTTCTTTACCCTTCTATCTGGCAACAAAACTGACACCTTTTTTGCAAGGAGTCATGTTTGCATAGACCGCAATACCTGCAGTCATAAATACAAACAAAAGACATAACTCTGATAATGTGCACTGTCCTTGAAGTTGATGCAAACATCAACTTGCAAAAAAGGTGTCAGTTTTGTTGCCAGATAGAAGGGTAAAGAACCAATTATCATATTTTTACTGGCAAATGAGGTCCCCATAGTGTAGATGCTTGCCCCGAGCTCTCATACTCTGATGGTGCATTGTCCTTGAGTTGTGCGCCTTTTGGCGTCATCTGGTCCAACCCATATGAGACTAGGCTCGAAGGAAAGCTGTCTCGGGTGTGGACCAATCAACTTCAAGGACAGTGCACATTATCAGAGTTATGTCTTTTGTTTGTATTTATGACTGCAGGTATTGCGGTCTATGCAAACATGACTCCTTGCAAAAAAGGTGTCAGTTTTGTTGCCAGATAGAAGGGTAAAGAACCAATTATCATATTTTTACTGGCAAATGAGGTCCCCATAGTGTAGATGCTTGCCCCGAGCTCTCATACTCTGATGGTGCATTGTCCTTGAGTTGTGCGCCTTTTGGCGTCATCTGGTCCAACCCATATGAGACTAGGCTCGAAGGAAAGCTGTCTCGGGTGTGGACCAATCAACTTCAAGGACAGTGCACATTATCAGAGTTATGTCTTTTGTTTGTATTTATGACTGCAGGTATTGCGGTCTATGCAAACATGACTCCTTGCAAAAAAGGTGTCAGTTTTGTTGCCAGATAGAAGGGTAAAGAACCAATTATCATATTTTTACTGGCAAATGAGGTCCCCATAGAATATGAATTCCTTTAGTCCCCGCGCATGGACACCCGGAGAAACGCGGATAAGCGAAGCAGCTCATGCCGTGTCTCAGCCACTCCTGCCGCGTCTCAGCCACCCCTGCCGATACTGTGGAGAAAGATGAGAGGAGTTCTGCTGGTCTCTAACACAATTGCGCGCCCTCTGCTGGGGTGATGGCACGACTCAGTAATTTCTGGAGAAGCAAGCAAATCAGCTACAATACCAAATGGAATATCTTAAGAACCACAGCTTTGTATGCCTGCTGGACTTGGATATTAAAAAAGACTGACAAGAGATAAGACATTGGTATTCGAAAGGTCTTGCTACAGAAGGATGCTGCATCTAAACTGGACCCAAAGAGTGACCAACGTAGAAGTAAGAAGACAAACCGATGCAGGCAGGCAGTGGGGAGAAGGAAACTGACACTGTTTGGACACACGTAGGATGGACAACAACAGGATAATTAACAGTGTGTTGTTGTTCAGAGAAATGGAAGGAACCAGAGAGAGGGGAAGAGCTCACAGAGAATGCCATGAGGACGACATCACAAGAGATTGGTGCCAGCAAGACGTGGGCCACTACTTGGGCGCATTGGCACAAGACAGAGAGGAAAGTGGACACCTACGGGGCTATCTGACCCATGGATTGTGCTGATGCTGGAGGACCAACAAAGGCATGGGAAGTTCACGCAATTCTAACTTCCTGCAATGAAACGCAGTCACCGCAATGTGTGACAGCCTTGGCACAGGACAGCGGGGACCTCTAACCCATCATCCCGACATTCGTGAATCCTTCACAGAGATCCACGGCTCTTCCGCTCTGTGCCGTGGATCCCGAAGGATTGGCAGATGATTTAGACGGATAAAAAAAAAAACTCGAGTGGCGTCCCACGCCGCCGTCTGACTTCTTCGTCAAGGTGACCGTGCGGTGCCGGGGATTGAGGATTCACGTTCAGACTCCGGGTGGAGAGACGAGGAGATGGGGCGGTGTGGAGGGGATGGGGCGGTGTGGAGGTGATGGGGCGGTGTGGAGGTGATGGGGCGGTGTGGAGGAGATGGGGTGGTGTGTACTCCCGTGACGCAGAGCAAAGGGAACCATTGCATTGCTGGCACTCTCCACGTGTCCACATTTCTCCCTCAGTGCGTCTCCACATTTCTCTCTCTCTCTGTGCGTCTCCGAGTTTCTCTGTACGTGCTTGTTTCTCTCCCTCTCTCCCCCTCAGATACTTTCCGTGAGTCTCCATGCCCCAGGCCATCTTTGCGTCCCCACAAATTACGTTTTTCTTGTCGCCCCCCCCCCCCCCCCCCATGTCTCGATGTGTCTCTCTCCACCTCCCTCTGCGTGTCTCTGAGCTTCTCCACCTACGTCATCATCACATCTCCTGCTTTTACCTTTGCGATTGATCACCCCAGCGGGCCTCACCTCCCCACCAGGCCTCCTACTCAACCAATTTGCGTTCAGTTTTGTTGTTGTTGTTGTGCGCATTAAAAAACTTGAGCAAAATTCTCAACTTTATCAAGCGGAGCTTCTCGTACTCACCGCCCTCTGGTCTGGATGATAACTGCAGATGCGCAGTTATCATCCATGCCCCACCTCTCCAAGGATTCCTGATTTGCGTAAACATGAGCACGTCACGGACGGCTCCCTCTCATGCCGCGGTCGTGGTGTGCCACTTAAATCTACCCCGTGCTGCCCACCAGAGACACGAAGCGACATTAAGGAAGTCACATCCTGGCTGCGGAATTCCACAGCCCTCGGTGACCCCGCGGTTTCCTTTGGGCGCCGGCCGCATCTCCGCGGTGTGCGTCTGCGGCGCTCCCATTCACGTTTGGGGCGCCGCACCGCCGGTACCGAAGCATTCCTGGCTGTAAGCGATCTCCACACAGCCGCACGCTGTAAATGTTATTGCAGTCCCCTACTCTACGAGATGTCTGGCAAAAAGCATTACCTGGCTACAGCGTGTACTAAATTCTCTGGCACGCGTCATGATGGGTACTGCAAGATCCGACCGTGTCCGTCCGGTGCTCGCTAAACTGCGTTGGCTTTCGGTTGCCGAATTAATTCATTATAAGGTCGCAATCAAAGTGCTCGCCACAAATCAACCGCAACACCTCGCTGATCTCGTCAAGGAGCATCAACCATCACGTGAACTCCGGTCATCCTCGCAGCAGCGGCCTTTGGCTAGCCATCGAACAACGACGGTCACTGCATCGCGCACTTTCAGGTGCGCTTCTGCGGCCATCAGGAACGCTTTTCCTTCCGATATTAGGAAGCCACCGGAGCTGTGCACTTTTAAATCATCTAGATTGAAAACTCGTAACTTTAGGACTGCTTTTTGTGTTTAGTTCTCCTTCCCCCGCACCTCCGATTAGCACGGTTGGCTACGTACGGTGCGAAAGAAGTTCAACACACATACTTAGTACAATATACAGACATTCATACATTTGCACCACGTGCCTCGACAAATGCCTGGCGTGCATCGGAGCTCTGGTGGATAAGTGAAACTATGACGGCGACGATGACGACGACATTGATGACGACGGCGACGATGGTGATGACGGCGACGATGACGACGCCGAAGATGACGACGCCGACGTTGACGACGGCGACGATGACGACGGCGTGGATGACGACGGCGGCGACGATGACGACGGCGTGGATGACGACGGCGGCGACGATGACGACGGCGACGATGACGACGGCGACGTTGACGACGGCGACGTTGACGACGGCGACGTTGACGACGGCGACGTTGACGACGGCGACGTTGACGACGGCGACGTTGACGACAGCGACGACGGCGACGATGACGATGAACCCACGGTGTTGAAATGCAGCTCCGGTGCCAGTCGTTCCGTGTAGCCCATTACCCGCTCCTCCTGCTCAGTGCCTCTGATGATTGTTTTGAAGTAAAATTTCTCGTTCGATCTGCGGCGGATAAACCGCCGGTCCCTGCGCGTCGTGTTCCCTGCTCCCTGGATCTACGGGTTGGTTGAGTGGTGGAATATTCCGGAGTGAGGGCAGAAATGAGGTGTGAAGAATAAGATGGGCAGAATGAGAAGGGCAGAATGAGATGGGCAGATTGAGATGAGGGATGAGAGGTAAAGAATGAGGGGTTAGAAATGAGACGTGAAGAATGAGATACTTTACTCCGAGAGGGGAGAGGGAGGCACAATGAAAATCTGCGTTGGTTCAGGGAGACTACTGGACATCTGTGATGTCACTCTACGGAGACGTGGAAGACACACGCGTGAGGGTGTGTGTGTGTCTTCTTGTTCTTTCGGTAAAGTCACGTAGAAGGGAAGTAATAAAATAAAAATAAAACATAATAAAATAATATAATAATATAATATGTTGTTGGCGCAGTAGGGGGCACAGCTGGTGCGTCTGCCAGTCATCTCAGACAGTCAACCCATGCCACCTGGGTCTGTCCCGTGACATCCTGTCAGGCAGCGAGCCTTCGACACTTCACGTGGCCTCAAAGTGCTCCTGGTCTGGCACGGGCGCTATGGTGACATCACCGCCGCTTAGTGGCGAATGGCGGGTATCGGTATGGTGTACGTATGTATGTTGAACTTCTTTCGCACCGTACGTAGCCAACTGCGCTAATCGGAGGTGCGGGGGAAGGGTAACGAACTAAACACAAAAAGCAGTTTTCAAGAAATGAGTTTTCAATGTAGATTATTTAAAAGTCCACAGCTCCAGTGGCTTCCTAATATTGAGAAGGAGGAGCGTTCCAGACGGCCGCAGAAGCGCATCTGAAAGCGCCGCATGATGCGGCGGTAACCGCGAGCAGCCAAAATATAAATATGCTGCGAGGTATGACCACCGGAGCTCGCGTGACCGATGGTTCACGCTCCTTGACGAGGCCAGCGAGGTGATGTAGTGTGCTTCATCTGTGGCAAGGAGCACTTTGTGCAACGAGTGTGCGAGGTCGGTCGGTCAGTCAGCGCCGAGGTCTGGCACAACAACCAGGAGGTGGCAGCCCAACCCCTCTGCGGGCAGCCGTGCAGCGTTGAGCCAACGACGAAAGCCGTCCTGACTCAACTGTTCATTCTGTCACCTCGGACTGAATTTAGCATCGCGGCGGAGGTTGTCGTGAATGGAGGAAAGATCGTGAAGCGGAAGTGGGTGTTTTTGGGATTTTTGATTGACGTGGACTTGGAGGGTTTGTGTGGGAAACCCCGAATGGAGAGGGATGAACTGACTGCCTGGGGAATTGGAGCCCCCGGCGAAAGCACGATCGCTGGAAACCACAGAAGCTCTGGTGACACCTCTGTGTGCACAGAAGAGCACATTTGATTTACTGTCTAGCCAAATATTTGGCTAAATTTGATGCCAAAAAGTACATGTTGTTGTCTCTCATCCCCTATTCCTATCTCCTTGTATGTCTCCCTCTTTATTTTTGTCTGTGTGTCTGTTTTTCTGCCTCTGTATCTCCGGGTATGTTCCACCGTTTCCCTCTGTCTCCCCCCTCTCTCTGTGTGTGTCTCTCTCTCTTCTCCTCTCCTGCCTCCTCTCCCTGCGTTCTCTTCTTCTCTCTCTCTCCCTCCCTCCACTTCTCCCCACTCTGTGTCTGTGGCGTTCAGTCTCTTCCTGCCTCGTCTCTCCTTGTCTTGCTCTCCGTCTCCCCGCGTCCGCGTCCCTGCGTCGTGATCCCTGCCGCTGTGTCTCAGGCGTGCAGCGATTCGGGCCCCCCCAGGGACGTGGGTTCAACAATGAAAGTCATGTTTTTGTCTCGATCGACCACTCTCGTTTGTCACGTCCGTCTCGTATCCCCCGCACCTCCAATTAGCACGGTTGGCTACGTACGGTGCTAAAGAAGTTCGACGTGCGTGCATGTTTACCGCTCGTTGTGTTTACTATCGTCCGTCTGCCTCATTGGCTCCGTGGCCCTTGATGTAACGTTGCAATATGATTAGCTTTACTGGTAAAAACCACACTCGGTTCTTTCATGAAGTGTTCCAATACGCGTATCACAAGCACAATGGATGATTTTGATTGGTCAATCGATTCATCATTGCGTGCCTAATTAACACGTTACCCTTGGTAAGCGTTGGGAGTCGGTTCATGGAGACGACCTCTCTCGCTCTCGATCCCAGTCACCCCAATCGTGTGTCCTTGACGTTTATAAACGGGCACTGCTGGGAGGTGAGTGTGTGAGCATGCAGGCGGGGCGCCATGGTGGCTAGGAGATGTTAACTACCTCGCCTGGTATCCAGGAGGTCGTCGGTTTGATCCCGACCCCGACGATCCCTGTATATTTGGAGTTTGTGTGTCTCTCTCCCCGCGGTCACGTGGATTTTTCTCCGGGTCCTCTGGGTTTTCCCTCCACGTTTAGAATGAACACGCGTTTAGAGTATGACTGCTATAAATTTCCACGTGATGATAAGCCACTTCGTTGAGTTGTCATTTGTGGCCACGTCGCTTTTGAAAAAGAGCTATACAGCTCAGTAGGCCTTAATAAAAAAAAAATGTTTTTTTTCGAGTTGTGTAAATGAAGAGACGACGTGCGTCTGAAACAGGCCACCTACGCTGGTCCCGGCACTGTAAGTCTTTCCTGCTGTAACAGCCAGAGGGAGGGGACGAGGGAAAACACACCGCCAAAAACACACACACACATGGCCAAAACAGGGCCTTGGGCCCTCTGTGGCAGAACGGGATACGGCGCGCGCGCTTCCGTCCATGCCGCTTCACTCAGATCACACCGGCAGATTGCGCTGGCCACATCAGGCGCGTGCACGCGCGCGTGCGTCCTGTGACCAGCAACAACAACAAACAGTATAAAAAGGTAGCTTTGGGACAGCATCGAGGGAACTCTGCGTACACACGTTGCAGGGACCGCGTGCAACAACAACCGTGGTCCGAATGCGTCGAACGCCACCGGAGGGCCGTCGAGTCCCCCCGGCTCCGCATCTAGATCAGCGGCGATAGCGCCGAAGGAATTTCCACGGCTGGCTGCCGTCGCCTGGGGAGGAGAGTGGGAGGAGAGTGGGGAGGAGAGTGCGTGTGCTGATGGAGGAGAGGTGGGAGTCGTTCGTGAGTGAGTGGGACAGCGGTGGCGGCCGTGGCGGGGAGATGAGTATGAGCGCTGCCGAAGCGATGCTGTTCGAGGAGCCGGTTTCACGCGCGTCTCTGGTGAGTAGCGATAATAATGATCGTTTACCACCGTTTTACCATTGTTATTTTACCAGGTAAGGTCCTGCTGAGCTATGTAGCTCTTTTTCAGAAGCGGCCTGGCCACAATTGATAGCTCAACGAAGTGGCTTAGCAAGTGGAAATTTATAGCAGCCAAATACTCTTCTAAAAATGTACATATGTAATGTGCCGTGTATGGGCAGCAGGAAATAAACGGAAGCAGGGAAAATGGCCAGGTCTAGTCAGGAGTAAAGTCCAATTTAAGGAGGTTGAGTTTTTAAAGACAAACTTAACCCTTTCCCATTGCGAGACGTCTGCAAGTTGCAGGATGGGTGTCCCGTTCAACTCTCAATCTCGGAACGCGCAAGCGGTTATTAGCTTTAATTGTATTTAGAGAGGCGTAGTAGCGCCGTTATTTTGAGAGACATTGCCCTCGCCGCAGAGAACCGCAGCGACACGACCGAACTCGACGAGAGCTGGCGCCAAACTGTGCCACACGCACTCCCACGTGGCCGTGTGGGAGCCTCGGCTCCGTTCCGACGATGAACGTTATCGGAACAGAATCATCAACGGAACGGAATCAGAAGAAAAGGTTAAAATAACGTAGGTGAAGAAAATGAAAATAAATTAAATCTACGTGACTTTACCGAAAGAACCAAAGGGTATGGATCCTTGCAGTCACGAACACTTCAAATATAGAATGAAAGGTTTAAATCACTCCAACGACGACTCCGATTGACTTATAAGCAAAGGCAAAGCCACGTTCCATAGTCAGGGAGCTGCGCAGTGGCACAAACCCGGACCACACCCTGCAGGAACGGAGCGTTTTTCTCGGAGTGCCAGGAGGTGCGGTGCCCTGCCGATACTCGCCACATTTCGACGGAGCTGTGCGCCACAGATGGCGAGCTTCTACCGGGAGAGGGGGGACAGTGTTACCGCGTGGGTTTTTTTTTACTCAATAAAAGCATGCGCTTCGAGTATTCGGCTGCTTTACATAACCCCGTGATGATAGGCCACGTGGTTGAGCTATCATTTGTGGCCGGGTCTCTTCTGAAAAAGAAGCCAATAGCTCAGTGGGCTTTACCTGGTTAAATAAAAGTCGTTAATTTGTGTAAATGATTTTGTTAAAATATTTTGTAGTGATTTGTTTACCTCTCCTATACTTTGCACTCCTATCGTGTTTTTTATTGTTTGTTGTCGCGTTCTGACCCCGTGCCCCTACTGGAACTCGCTCGCCAGTATGAATAAAGAGTCTGATTCTGAATGAGGTCATGAACAAAGTTATTCAAACTTGGACCGTGATGCCGGTGCATGCTTTTTTTTCTAACCTAACAAAACAACGCGAGCCCATTACAATTCCCAACGCGACTGAACCATTTAGGAGAAGCGGGGGGGGGGGGGGGTGATGAAGTTTGGAGAAAGGGGTCCACTGCCCCAGTCAAGTGGGGACATCAGGCCGGGGGTGGTGGTGGTGGGGGGGTGCACAGCGCAGAATCTTTCACCGCCACCGTGAAGCCAGACGCTCCACGTCCAACGCCCCGCCGCTGGTATCAGTAACGGGCGAGGGGTCACAGCGGCTGAACCCGCGAGCCCCTTGCGAGGGCAACTGCACCGCGCTGCCGCTCTCCGCCGCACGCTACGAA
Source organism: Lethenteron reissneri (assembly GCF_015708825.2). Classification (NCBI taxonomy): domain Eukaryota; kingdom Metazoa; phylum Chordata; class Hyperoartia; order Petromyzontiformes; family Petromyzontidae; genus Lethenteron; species Lethenteron reissneri. The sequence goes on from NC_083800.1 coordinate 12,660,937, forward strand.
GTCGCGTGGACGTTGCAGCAGCTTGCTGGTATCGAATATTCGGGGATAATTATTTTGTGAGTGGCTAAGAATGCAGCGAGCGGCTCGGATGTTCCTCGCTATGGCACCGCCGACGACAAAGCCACCGGGCATGGGTGGCCAACACCACGCCCGACCGCCTTTGTCTCCCCAGTGCTGATGTTTTATGCTGTTTTGTACACAGCGCACGAGGGTACTCGTCAAAGGCGAGCGCATTCTGTTAAAAGCTATACGGGAGGTGTTTGTAATGACTCTGTGTGTGTGTGAGACTCGACTTTAACGTGTGTCGAATGCTTTTGTGTGTGAATGCACGTGGGTACAAGAGGTGCGTGCGAGGAGTGAGCGTGCGTGAGGAGTTTGCGTGCGTGCGTGTGACTCATGCAATTGTGGGGAGCGTCGGTGCAGCGGTGAGCCGCGCTGAGCTACGAATCCGGCGACCCGAGTTCCATTCCCGCTCACGGCCAACACCGGTGACGATTATCTGAACCGGTCCTGATCCTCCCCTAGGTCGACTCACCCTCAAACGAGTACCTGGTGCGGCAGCGTGGTAAAACATCGCCGTTGGGGAGACAAAGGCGGCCGGGCGTGGTGTTGGCCACCCAACCCCTCGTGTGCCGTGCACTACTCGCCAACAGCACTTGCCCCAACAGTCTGTTAGGGGGGGGGGGGTCTTTTTGTTTGTACAATCGTAGCCGCTGCAGCCCAGTCGCGTTGTAATCGCTGTGCTGCAGTAGCCGCACGCCGCTGGGCAGGCGCGTGCTGACGCGTCGAGTCGCGCGCTATCGCGACGCGCGGCTCCGACTCAAGAAAACCTGCGAAAGAGTTGATTACTGGTGACTTACACGAACTCTGCGCAAATGGTACGACGAGGTTTTTTTGGGGGGGCGAATTCTCGATCGAATCGCAACCACTGAATTATGACGATTCATTGATTTTTTTTTTTTATACGGGGATTTTTGGGGAGCTTGGGAGACCGTCTAATCAGTAGCGTGCGTAGGCGTGGATATGTTCTTACTGTAACCTTGATGACGATATCATCATCGTCGTCACCATCATCAGCCCTGGTCAATCCACTGCTGGATGAAGGCCTCACCAAGCCGTCGCCTTCTCTCACCGTCCCGCGTTGTAACGATGTCGCCCGTGCACGCGAGCTGACTCCATCATTTCAAATCCACGGTGGATGTCGCGTGGCGGTACCCCGTCTGGCACCGTCACGGTGCAGCGAAACTCTCCCTCGGGCACTCGCCTGTGCTTCTCCCTCTTTTATTATTTTCGTTTTTGTTCCGATCGCTGTTTTACTTCACAGCTCCACAGTCGTTGCTTTGCTTTCGTCATTTTCGTGACCACACGCCCCCCCCTCTCGATCACTCTTGAGCTCACGCCCGGCCAAACAAAATAAACTTGCGCTCCTGTTATCCGCAACACTTCAGAAGTGTAGAAATGCCCGATTTCACGGCCAATGGGCAGAGCATCGTGAATCGTAGAGACAATCGGAGTTGAGCTTGAGAGGAGCATCAACGAGTGACGCGGTTTTAATGGGTGGCGGCTCGCTTCTCGGGGTGCCGTGGTGGCTGGGAGATGTTAACTACCTCGCCTGGTATACGGGAGGTCGTGGGTTCCATCTCGACCCTGACGACGCCTGTACACTTTGAGTTTGCGTGTCTCTCTCCCCGTGGTCACATGGATTATTATCCGGGTCCTCCGGTTTTTCCCTCCACATTTAGAATCACCGTGCGTTTAGAGCATTTGCCTGCTATACATTTCCACGCGATAATCCACTTCGTAGGGCTAGTATTTATGATTGCCAGGTCGCTTCTGAAAAAGAGCTACGTAGCTCAATGGGCCTTCCCTGGTGTAATAAAAAAACAAGCTTTAGTTTCTAGAATATTCTTGTGCATTAACACCTTCGGGATGGCTGTTCAGCCAAAGAGTTCACAGCATTTGTCTTGGCACTTCAAGGTTTCGTCTTTTGGGTCGTTCCTACGCCCCTCGGAAATATTTTCGCGGGTTGCTCGCAGGAAGCGAATGCAAAAAAATTACAGCGGCAGGGGCGGCCGCCGTCCTTTGGCGAAAAACATCCTGCCGGCTTGTTACTCCCTTCAGAATGTGAGACGTTTCCCCCGGTGGCTCACTGATTATACCATTTTAGGTCACGCACGCAGTAAAATCCTGAGTTGAAAATCTCTCGCCAGCGCGTTCTTGTTTTGTTTGCTTCATGGACTTTCAAAATCAGCCCAGCTGGAGTAAGGAGGCACGGATCCCTATACGCTGCAGTCAATTCATCATCATCGTCATCGGCTATGATGTATCGACTGCTGGATGAAGGCATCCCTACCCTGACACCGAAGTGCATTGTTTTCCACTACGGCAGAGGAAAGCTAAAAATTTTGATTAACAATTTTTTATTTTACCAGATAAGGCTCACTGAGCTATGTAGCTCTTTTTCAGAAGCGACCTGGCCACAAATGATAGCTCAACGAAGTGGCTTAGCAAGTGGAAATGTATAGCAGCCAAATACTCTCAACGCGTGATGTGGACGTAAAACACAGAGGACCCGGAGAAAAATCCACGTGACCGCGGGGAGAGAGAGACACGCAAACTCCACATATGCAGCAGGCGTCAGGGTCGAGATTGAACCCAAGACCTCCTGTATATTAGGCGAGGTAATTAACATCTCGCCACCACGGCGCCCTAATGTTACAATCCACCCGGCACCTCCACTCCACCGGATTTGATTGCTCCATCTCCTCGGTGGATGCCCTCTTGTCCGGCGCAGTTTTTGTTTCCTTGGCCGCCCATCTGTCGCTCTCTTCGTCCGTTGTCGCACCCTCTAGCGGAGTGGCTGCCCCCCCCCCCCCCCACGCCCCACTCGCTGAACTCGTCCCAGTCACTGGTGTCTCTTAACCCACCGGCGAGCGATTACAGTACGAGTGATTGGATGTATGTGTATGTATGTACATGTACGTTGAACTTATTTTCGCACCGTACAAAGGAAAGGGTGTGTAAGATGTAATTTGTAGATGGAGGATAAGGTGACCAGGGGAATGAGATTACGATGCCAGGGTACGGACTTAGTTCGCATGCCAGGCCCAAAGCCGGCGGGCAGCGTTGTGGTTGTATGTGTATTGAACTTCTTTCGCACCATACGTAGCCAACCGTGTTAATCGGAGGTGCGAGGGAGGAAGGACATCAAACTAAACACAAAAAGGAGTTCTACAGAAATTAGTTTTCAATTTGGATGTAAAAGTGCACAGGTTCTTTTGAATTCGTAGATAATAATGCAATGCATGCTAGAAAATTTCGAAACGTGCGGAAAGTTGTAACAGGGTCTTCAGAATGCCTCCTCTGAAAACGATCGTCCTAACTTTGGTGATGCACCAAAATACGTCGCTGATCTCGTCAAGGAGCATAAACCATCATCACGCGAACTCCGCTCATCCTCACGGCAGCGGTGTCTTTTGGCGAGACGTCGAACAAAGACGGCCAGCCGTATCGCGCGCTTTCAGACGCGCTTCTGCGGCCGTCTGGAACGCTCTTCCTTCCGATATTAGGAAGCCACTGGAGCTATGCACTTTTAAATCTAGATTGAAAACTCATTTCGTGAGAACCGCTTTTTGTGTTTAGTTTGTTGTCCTTCCCCATCACCTCCGATTAGCACGGTTGGCTACGTACGGTGCGAAAGAAGTTCAACACGCGTACAACTACAACGCTGCCCGCTGGCTTTGGGCACGGCGCGCGGACGCCATGTGTGCAGAGCACATCCACTGCCCCATAATCTCATTACCCTATCTGTCACCGTATCCTCTGTCTCCAAATTATATGTTACACACCCTTCCCACGTGTCGCATGTTGCCACGTAATGCTCCCTGGAGGTCTTGAAGTAGAGGACCACATCGCATTCGATATTCACATCACATTCAATAGCCACATCGCATTCAATACCCACGTCACATTTAATAATCACATCACATTCAATATTCACATCACATTCAATATTCACATCGCATTCAATAGACTTGTGATAATTAATCAGTTCAGCCTTTATAGGTGAACTACAATGAAATAATGGTAGACGGTTTAATCGTTAATTCAGGCTTGTAAGACGTATGGCTGTTTGCGCCACACTGCACGTGGTTACGTAACACCGCGACTCTGGGACCACCGCAAGCCCCCTGATGGGGGGCTCACCCCCGTGTCTCCCTCCCCCCGTGTCTCTCACCCCGTGTCTCCCACCCCCCGTGTCTCCCTCCCCCCGTGTCTCCCACCCCCCGTGTCTCCCTCCCCCCGTGTTTCTCCCCCCGTGTCTCTCCCCCCGTGTCTCTCACCCCGTGTCTCCCTCCCCCCGTGTCTCCGACCCCCCTTGTCTCTCACCCCGTGTCTCTCACCCCTTGCCTCGTCTCCCCCCCCCCGTGTCTCCCTCCCCCGTGTCTCTCTCCCCCCGTGTCCTTCCTCCCCCCGTGTCCCTCCCCCCCGTGTTTCTCCCCCGTGGCTCTCCCCCCGTGTCTCTCACCCCGTGTCTCCCACCCCCGTGTCTCCGACACCATGTCTCCTCACCCCCCGGGTCCTCTCAGCACCCCCGTGTCTTCCCATCCCCCATGTCCTCCCACCCCCCGTGTCTCCACCCCCCGGGTCTCTCACCACCAGTGTTCTCTCGACCCCCGTGTCTCTCACCCCCACGTGTTCTCACCCCCCGTGTCTCTCACCCCCCGTGTCTCTCACCCCCCGTGTCTCTCACCCCCCGTGTCTCTCACCCCCCGTGTCTCTCACCCCCCGTGTCTCTCACCCCCCGTGTCTCTCTCCCCCCGTGTCTCTCTCCCCCGTGTCTCCCCCCCGTGTCTCCCTCTCCCCGTGTCTCCCTCCCCCCGTGTTTCTCTCCCCCGTGTCTCTCACCCCGTGTCTCCCCCCCCCGTGTCTCCCTCCCCGTGTCTCTCTCTCCCCCCGTGTCTCACCCCCCGTGTCTCTCTCTCCCGTGTCTCTCTCTCCCCGTGTCTCTCTCCCCCCGTGTCTCTCTCCCCCCGTGTCTCTCACCCCGTGTCTCTTTCACCCCGTGTCTCTCTCACTCCCCGTGTCTCCCTCCCCCCGTGTCTCCCCCCCCCGTGTCTCTCCCCCCGTGTCTCTCACCCCGTGTCTCTCACCCCCCGTGTCTCCCTCCCCCCGTGTCTCTCACCTCGTGTCTCTCTCCCCCCCCCCTGTCTCTCCCCCCCGTGTCTCTCACCCCCCCGTGTCTCTCACCCCCTGTCTCTCACCCCGACTATCCATCAATTCCGGAGCCCCACAATTCCATCTACAAATCGTCATGTCGTCATCATCATCATCAGCGGCATCGTCGTGATCGGCCACGGTCAATCCACTGCTGGATGAAGGCCCTCACCAAGCCGTCGCACGCAGCTTGAGCATCTGCTATGTGTGTATGTTGAACTTCTCTCGCACCATACATAGCCAACCGTGTTAATCAGAGGTGGGGTCATTTACCCGTCGAGCGGTACGGCTCGTGCTGCCTGTGCTGCCCGCCGCTGATAGGACGTCCGCCAGGGAGATAGAGCCGTGAAGTCGGCTCGTGTGCACGTGCTGGGTCGATGATTACATCGCAGCATCGTGAGAGATGGCGACGGCTTGGGGAGGTCCTCATCCAGTGGTGGATCGACCATGGCTGCTGCTGCTGATGATGGTGATAATTTTGCTATGCCGCTTAGTGGTAGTATATCTTGTAGTATATCTTGTCCATGTTTGTGATTTCAGCTTCCGCTCAGTGGTCCCATCGGGACCCCCACAGGGAAGTGAGCAGCAGCAGCAATAATAATCTCCATCATCACCCCGAGCGTTCCCCGAGCATTCCACGCGCCGCCAGGGCACTCGATGCCTGCCTGCGTAAGCCACTCGCGAAGAGATCGTCGGCTTTTCTTCGCGCAGCGATCCGCCGCAGTTGTTCTTGAAGCATTCGGCTGCACTTAAAAGGGGACAAAACGAACCTCGTTAGTTGACGAAGCAAGTCGCTTTTTAATTGAGACGGAACGCTTGGCACCGTGGTGTTGTCCGTCCCGCTCCTTCCCAACTATTTGGAAAGGTTGCATCGGAGTCGCTTTCAAACAGCGATGCTGTTAAAACCTCAGTTCAACACGTAGTAGGCTTTTGTCCACAAGAAAGGTTTTTTTTGGTGAGATCGCGTAATCATAAATGTGCCGTTAAAGCCACCACAACCCGACACCGCCAATTAGTAGGGTTTGTCACAGCCAACTCTGGCCGTGGCCTGATGAGGCTGGTTGTAATGGCCGGCGACACGTCGTACTCGATTTGTAAATAATGTCGGATCACTCTCTAACACACCGGTGTGCTGAAGTAGTCATCAATTGGCATGTTCTGTCTACGCGACAAACCTTACTAATCGGCTGTGTTGATTAGTCAGGTATTACTCACCACTAATGTGTGCCACGATTAGGGAATCAAACGCAAGTCGCTGGGATCATAGCACAGCGCGCAAACTGCCGTGCCACTGCTCACCCCCACGTCTGCCCCGTTATCGTCACAACTTGCGATTGTAAAGTTTCTACTCCACAACGTGAGTGGGCTCGTGTTTACAATAAATAAACTTGCAGTATAATATTGCTCACAGCGGGACTGTACGAGTGCATTAGTGGAACCAGAGGTAGATCCGATTCCTTCAGATCCCAGGCAGGAGCCGTGCGAATTCGTCATTTTAAGGTCACAAAACCTGTGATTCGAAGTCAAGGGTACTAGACGGCGCTGGAGACCCGAGTGCATGCGGTTAGAGCCATGGGTGGAAAAAACCCGATTTTTCCAGCAGGCATCGGGTTTTTTCTTTAATACAATTAAACCCGATTTCGGGGAATTAAAACCTGGTTTAATGAATACGAAACTCTGATAGGCTTAGGCCGCTTCCTCGTCGGTGCTGCTATCGTACTCGGGGCCGTCGGGCACGGGGTAGTCGTAGAATGCGGCGGGCAGGTTGGTCTTGATGAACACGAGCTTCTCCACAATCGTGGGCGCCAAGTGAGTTCCTTAGCTTGGAATGGATGAAGCCCATCGTTGAGAAGTGCGGTTCTGCAATTAGAACCAATTAAACCGGACTTCTCCCAATCTCAGATGATCGGGTTTAATATAAAAAAGACAATTAAACCCGATTGTAAAAAACCCGACTGTGCCACCCTTGAGTAGAGCGGATCGCCGAGTCTGCGGCGCGGTGGACGCGTGCTGCTGTGACGAGGAGCCACGCGCTCGACTTGACTCTGTGTCGTTGTGCTTCGTCGGTGTCGACACCCGAGCACGCCGGTCGCTTTCGCCTCTTGCGGGCAACACCGTATTGGTTGGAGCGAGAGCCGCTCGCGGACGTGCCAGCGGGACAAGGGAGGGGCATGATGTGCACATGTACTCGGGTAAGGGCATGGATTCAGCACTTCTCTGGAGACCACCACCGCCAGTGTCATCCGACACACGAAGCTCTGATGATTATAGGATGAGTTATTATCAAGCCGTTCCAGGTCACTCCTCGTGCCTCGGCAAGAAGAATGTCCGCGCAAGGAGGATTTTGTTGCGGATCGATGTAACGGTGTGGATAAAAGAAATAGCAAGCAATTAGGTATATAAAATACAAATAAAACATTGCAGTCATTCTCATTCCACCAGGGGACGAGGGCTTCCCGACGCCGTGTCAGTCACGTGGACTTTTCGACCATACTTCCCCAATGCCGGTCAATGCGGGTTGGCAAAGAGGCGGGAGGCGCAGGACCGGCTCTGATCTCACTCGCCGCTGACGTTAGCCACGTTCGCGAATCATCGGGATATTTGTTTACGCGGGAGGAATCCGACGGGGCTACGGAGCTCTTTGTCCCGCAGACTTCACAGAATGGAACCCGGGTCGCCGGGTTCGCGGTGCAGCCGCTCGCCGACCACCGCTTCACCGCTCCGCCACCCCAATGGGGTTATAAATAGGGGGCATCTAATAGGTCTGGGAATAGGGGAGGCCTTTTCATTGCTGCCGGCTGACTGGCCTACGCTTGTGAATGTTCTAACGACCGTGTGTGTGTATATATCTCTCTAAAACAACATACTTTTGCTAATGGCGGTAAAACAGAGTGCTTTGCACAACAGTACACTCTGTACAGATACGCGGGCACTCCGCGTAGTATATGACTCGGTTGTGAGGACCCTCAAGGGCCAGAGGATGCAGCCACCCCGTGGGTGCTGTGCGTGTTAGGGCACTCCAAACATCTCCTACGCTCACACCGCACATTCGTACACGCCGGTTCAACGGGAAACTTATCTACGTTGAAAACCCATTTCTTTAGAACCGCTTCTTGTGTTAAGTTTATTGTCCCCCCCCCCCGCACCTCTGATTAGTGCGGTTGGCTACGTACGGTGCAAAGAAAGTCCATACATGCATACAAAGTAAACACGAGGAACGATCGTATCATCGCGATACGCGACGTACGTATGACAAAAGTTGTATCAATTCACCTGCGATGTCGCGTCTCACCTCTGTGTTCGATTATTGATTGACTCAGTGACGCACAGCTGCACCACAGGGATTTTACATCGAAACCTCACACACGGGCCATAGCGAAATACAGAACGACTTCACGATAAGCAGGAACAATATTGTAGACGTTATTAGTATTATTCCAGTATTCCCTCGTTATTCGAAAGGGGTACATTCCGGAGATGCTCGTGCATAGCAAATTTCGCGGATGATATTGGCCTTCGAAAAAGTTACTTTTTAACGAATTACCTTCAATAAATACACAAATAAAATAATCTAGATTTAAAACTAATTTCTTTAGAGCTGCTTTTTGTGCTTAGTTTGCTGTCCCCGCGCGAGTGTGCAAGTTGTCCTGGCACAGTGCTCGGTGTGCTTGCTGTCATACCCAAGTCTGTGGTGCCACTTTCTCTCTCCACACTGATGAGAAGTGCTTTCACCTGCAACTCAGCGCCGCATTCACGTCACGAAGCGCCTTAGGCAGTAATAGGAGGGAAGGGCCCAAGTCGTCTATTACACGTTGTAAACACATTTTTTTCTTCTCATTAAGTCATCGAGCACATTTATTTATGTGTTTGCCTATGTTAATATTAACGGACGTATACAACTCAAGTTAAAGGCATCAAATGGAAATCGCTCATGACCACTCGCTTCTTCCAAAAAATTAAGTCCTCCTGCCCTCCTCCCGCCCTCCTCCCGAGCTCGAGCCGTGGCAAAGCCACGAATGTTGTCATCGTAATTCAAAGTAAAAGTCAATAAAAATGTTCCGATGGTCGCGTGCTACCGGCGCTCAGCTGTTACTTCAACCTGGTTCGGAGGGCCTCAAGGAGCGCGTTTTGACGTCATTTGGCACAGGCACACGGAGATCGCAGAGCCATCGACAGTTTGGTGCCTTTAAAGACGAATTATCGCAGCGTGGCTGGAACAGGCACTCAGTCGTTGCGATGTCGTCGTCATTCTCGCTCCTTCGGTGCCCGGTCGCTTAAAACCCTTCCGTACAGCCGCGTGTCAGCCCACTGCTGGATGAGGGCCGCCACACGCCGCGCGGGTCGTTGGGGCTATTTAACCATACTTCACCATGCTGCTCGGTCGGGATCGGTAAAGGCTGGGAACGCAGATGCGGGGAAGCATGTAAGTGCAGTACAGCAGTGGATTTCACTGCACTGCCCTGCCCTCTGCTACCAAGAACGTAGCCCCACGGGCCGATGACGAGCTGTTTGTTGATGGTGGTCGCCCGTCCGAGCACCGACCAGACTCAACACCCGTGGCTTAGCTTGCGAGATCTGGTGAGATCTGGTGAGATCTGGTGAATTCCGGGTGATTCAGGCACAAGGCAAAATTATCGCGCTCAGAGGTTCCTGCTCCTTGGCTATGAGATTCATGACCGCAGAACGCGGTTTGTGCCGTAACAGCGTCACGATTGAAACTAGCTCGAAAGCTGATTGAAGGTCAGACTAACTCTAACCTTTAAACGCCAAACCTGGCCCTTCCACTGGGAATATCTCCATGTTGTCTGTGCCGCCGTGGAAACACCTGCATTTCACAGCAAGAAGTGTCTGCGTGCAGTTTGTATGTGCTCAAAACAGGGGGAGAGCGCATGTACAGAGCAGATAATCAAAACCGGTTTTGAGTGCAATCGAAACCGGCTTTGGTTAAACATCCCAGTGATAAAATATTCCCTGAAAATGGCAGGTTTTTCTCGCTTCATGCAGTAGATGCGTTCCACAAAGAGAGCGAAACAAAGCGACACTGCAGAAGCGCACGCAGTAAACACAGCACACGCACACAGTACACGCAGTACACAATGTTGTCACCCGTCCGACTGCATTGCCACATTATAGCGAAAATTTGGGTAGAAATAGGTGAGCCCCACACACAGCGTTAAATCGCACAAAACGAACCAGCGTGGAGCGAGGGAAAACCCGTACAGCGTGTCCTCGTTATTAGCGACGAGGGATACGTTCCTGAGATGCTCGTGAATAGCAACTTCTGCGGATAATGATATTGGCCCACGAAAACTTATATTTTAATGAATTACCTGAAACAAATACATGAACATTATCAGAATAACAAAGCAATGCTTCTGAAGCTTCTATCTCGTCCACGCAACATCTGCAGTTGCTTCTAAAATGCTATCTCATCTTTTTATCTAATCACTTTATCCCCCATCACTTTCTCTCTCCAATCACTTTGTCATCACTTTCTCGCATCATATTCTCTCTCATCACTTCTTCATCTCATCACTTTATCTTTCTCTCCCTCGATGCAGTAGTCGTGTCGAGTTCCAGGCGCGATTTGCGGATAGCCAAACCCGCGGATAGCGAGTTCGCGAATAACGAGTGAAACCTGAACTCTATCGCGGTTACACAGCAACATCGCCCCCTGCTGTGAGAACTTGGCAGGACCCTCTTGAGACTCACTGCGGGCTTCCCGAGGTAAACAATTGTCCGGTATGCCCTCGCTATTCGCGAACTTGCTATTCGCGATTTTGGCTCTCTGCGTTTTTTGCTCTCTGTGAATCTCATCGGGAAGTCTACATCTATGTAAGAGCAGTAACGACATCATGACGATCATCATAATCACCATCATCATTATTATCGTTCAACATCATCGTCAGCATCATCGTCATTGCATCCTTCTACTGTGCAGGAAGTTAATTTATAAACTATTATTTAATGGTTGAATATTTATTTTTTATTAACTTTATGTTTATTATAACAAATGTAATTTTTTGTGTTATGATAATTTTCACATTTAATTGCTTGTTCCTGCTTATCGTGATGTAGTTCTGCATTTCGCTATGACCCGTATGTGAGGTGTCAATGTAAAATCCCTGTAGGTGCAGCTGTGCAGCACTGAGTAAATACGTCATGGAACACGGAGGTGAAACGTGATATATTGCAGGTGAATCGGAAACGTAATTTGCCGTACGTGCATCGCATATCGCTTTGATATCTTTCCTCGTGTTTACTTTGTACGTATGTGTTGAACTTCTTTCACACCGTACGTAGACAACCGCGCTAATCGGAGATATGAGGGGGAAGGACAACAAACTAAACACAAAAAGCAGTTCTAAAGAAATTAGCTTTCAATCTCGACGATTTCAAAGTGCATGGCTCCCAGTGGCTTCCGAATATCGTAAGGAAGAGCGTTCCAGACGGCCGCAGAAGCGCATCCTCAAGCGCACAATGCAGTGCCCGTCTTTGTTCGGTGGCTAGCAGCCAAAAGCCGCAAATACTTGACGTAAAATAAAAAATAAATAGTTCAGGTGTCCCTCTCATTACATTAGCGGTCATTAAACACGACGCTTTTGAAAAATGTGCAGTAAAACCTATTCATTCGCGGATTTTTCGTTTGCAAAAAATGTGCTTGTTCGCAATTTTACATTTGCATACCAGTTTCAAGTTTCGCGCTTTTTTCCTTCGACTTTTCGCCATTTGGCAACATCGCATCACGGGGTGGGGGGGTTACTGCACTAGCAGATTGTGGCCCCGTGTGCTGCTATCCGCGTGGCTTAAGCGTTTTACTCTTCAAGTGCCCTTGCCGTTTTGTGCTATTTTTGCACTTTGTGGTGTTTTTTCTTTCTTCTTCTTTGATTTCGATCGTGGGGGTCTAAGCGTCGATCGATTGGAGGCAGTGAGAGCGAGAGGAGTAAGAAGGCAGAATACAAGTCACGGGCCGAGCTCAGAAAGTCGAGTTGTTGGCTAGTCTTGCTACCGCTGTGATCGTGCGCTGTCTGCTGTTGGCCCACCATTGCACGGCAGATGAGTCCGGGGTCGGATTTATGGAGAAATGCGAGAAGGCAATCGGGGGGGGGAGGGGAGGGGAAGTATGGCGGAAAATGTACCGATGACCGACAAAGTCGCATCATCATCATCATCCAAGATACATGAAACTTCCCAATTTACAGTATAATATATTGATGTATTTTCTGTTGTTTGTGTTATTATCTATTTGTATAATTGTACAATTAAATCAAGTAAATGGATGTTATTTATGTGCACAGTCCAGGATTAATGTTACGAAACATTTTAATTTTCTCACGTATGTGCAGTCAGACACGAGAACCCAAGCCCCTTTGCCTCCCATATGAACGTACTGTATCTACGTCCGCGAATTCTACTTTTGCAGAGATTTTCAAGAACTGAAGCCTCGCGGATGTCGAGGCCTTATCATATACTCCCTTGCTTTGGCTGAGGGGATATATTGTTGAGGGGATATATTTTCGAGGCCTTAACGTATAGTCCCTGGCTCTGGTTTCGAGGCTATGTTGTATTTCTCTTGAATGCTGTTTTAAAAATCAAAGATTATTCTTTCTGGTCCACAGCGCTCTTGACTAAGTCGATCACAATCCATCTGTGAAGACTCCTCACGGTGTATTTTTAATGGTTGTAAACCGTGGTTCATCGTCATAGTAACCGCGGTCCATCGTTATAGTGACTACGGTCGATCGCTGTAGGAAACGTCGCCCACCGTCATAGGAACCACATCCATTGTCACAGTGACCACAGTCCATGGTCACAGTAACTGTGATTCGTTTCCATAGTAACCGTGGTGCATCGTCACAGTAACTGCGGTCCATTGTCATAGTAACCGTGGTCCATCATTACAGTAACCGCGGTCCATCGTCATAGTAACCGTGGTCCATCATCACAGTAACCGCGGTCCATAATTAACAGCGGATCTCTCCAAGTGGCCTGGAGTTAAAATGTTCAGCTATTCTTACATTGCATTTGCCCTCACAAGGTGCTGCAGGGTACACGACACCGTAGGGCGCGGTACACCAACACGCACGCCGCCTTGCTGGCGCTGCACGTGCCGTCCTCATAGGAGCCGCGCTGTTCAACTCTCTACCCTACCTCTCATGCCTCTCTCTTTGCACGCCACGAAAAAAATCCCCAAGAAGCAAGCAGAGCTGAGAGGATGGACACCGAGAGGATGGAGCGATGCGATCGCTTCATGCGAGGCAGTTTGGCTGTGAGGCGCGACCCTTTGTGGAGGCCTTTTACTCAACTAAACTTTTTGTTTGTTTGTATTCTACCAGGGGAGGCCCCCACTGAGCTGTGTAGCTCTTCTTCAGAAGGGACCTGGCTATCACAAATGATAGCTCGATGAATTGGCGGCTTATCGCGTGGACATTTATAGCAGCGAAATTACTCTGAAGGCGTGATGTTGATTCTAAAAGTGGAGGGAAATAGCGGAAGACCCGGGGAAAAATCCACACGGCTCCAGGGAGAGAGACAACATGCAAACTCCAAATATACAGGCGTCAGGGGTGTGGATGGAACCCATCGCCTCGGAGTTAACATCTCGCCACCATCGCACCCCTTCATACAGCGGTGGGGAGACAATAGCTGCTGATGACGATACAGCAGCCCTGCAGTGAGACCTTGCTTAGAGAGCGGGGGGGGGGGGGGGGGGCACGACCCCGTCAATCACTTGACTAAACCAGTTGCCAGGGAGGGGGGGGCTCAGCAATCAGCATGGGGGGCTCAGGCACCTTTGAACCCTCGGATGCTACGGGGTTGTGATGATGATGATGGTAATATCTGTGGAATGTTTACAACGATTTGCGTCTGTATGAGCGTGTACGCCCACGCAAATGATTGAATGCGGTGTGGGGAGAAACGCGGTCTATTGGTACCCAAACAACTGATTGGAAGTTCCAGGGCAGTGAAATCGGTTGGTTGACCCCTACGTGACCTTTGTAGTATATGCGTTTATATGAGAACCAAACATGTAGATTACAGCAAAGCCCTTTGCAGAAACTCAACAGCAAATATAAGTCCGTGAACAAATGAACAGTTTGTACTCGTGGACCACTGAGTTACCATGACCAAGGTGACTTCCCTCATCTTGAGACGAGATTTCCGATAGCGCAGCGAACCTTCTCTCACCCGTGACTCCTATTATCCGTGAGGATGGATGGACCCACAATTCGTTCCTTTTATCTGTCGATTTACCAGCCCTATTCATAATTTTGCAGACAATAGGAAGATGGAGCTCAATCCTCCCAGTTCTGGGAGCGCCGCCCATGGGTGAGAGGAATGGCGGCGATGCGGTGAACGTGCAGAGGAGGTGAGGACAACGCAAAACAACGTCGCTCCTGTGTGCGTCAGGCAAGCGAGAGAGAGAGAACGGGCGAGCAGGTTGAGGCGCCCTTGGAAACGTGAAACGCGACAACGAGAAGCGACGTAGCAACACGCCCGAAGAGTTCAATAAGTGGGTGGACATGACCTTCTGTGACGTGCGGATCAGAAACATGTACACCGATGGGGATAGAGAAAATGGAACAGAAGGACCACTGAGATATATAACTATTTTTTCAGAAGCGACCTGGCCACAAATGAGTGAATTATTAAGTGGAAATTTGTAGCAGACAAATACTAAACGTGGAGGTGATAAACCGGAGGACTCAGAGAAAATCCACGTGACCACGGGGAGAACACGCCAACTCCAAATATACAGGCGTCAGGGTCAGGGACGGGATTCGAACCTACAACCGCCTGTATACCGGGCGAGGGAGTTAACGAACCATTATGGAGTGAGTGCTTGTAATTGCACTGAGAGACGGGAAGAGGCACCCGTGGCGCAGCGGAGAAGTGGCGCAAATTTTGAGACTTCGTGTCGACTTAACCCTCTCCCATTCCGAGACTTCTGCAAGTTGCAAGGTGGGTCCCCATTTGCCACTGAATCTCGGAACGCGCAAGCGGTTAGCGTTAATTTTACTTAGAGAGGCATAGTAGCGCCGTTGTTTTTAAAGACATTGTACTCGCCGCAGAGAACCGCAGTGACACGACCGCGCTCTACGATAGCTGGCGTCAAACTGTGCCACACGCCCTCCCGCATGGCCTTGTGGGAGCCTCGGTACCGATAAAGTTATCTTATTTTAGTTTTTCTTCCAATTCCATTGACGCACACGTACGCTCCGATGGCGTACGTCATGATGTACGCGTACGTCATCGAGCAAGTGGGCTCGAGCGGTGGGGAGACGTGGCGGTTACGGGATGACGATGGCACGATGGTCGAGACTGATCGCGCAGCGTCGGCCAAAGGAAGCAAAACACGCCGGAGAGGGCGGCCACCGTGGAGATGGAGCGATGGGATGGGGTCGTGGCAGGAGGGAAGTGTATTTTGTGGGATGGCAACGGCATGCGGGCGAACCTCATCCCGCCGTGGATTGATCGTGGCCGTTGACGATATTATTATCCACCCCATCAGCAGGGCACTTGTGACTATTACATCGTGTAATTTCTTGAGTATCGTCAATTTTCTAAAAAAATTACTTGAAAAATCTCTTCATTTTCAGTATTACTGAAGGAATTTAGCAAGGCATTGCGTTGATGTGAATTAAACAGTCAATTGCAACGTATTATCATCATTATATAAGTGCAACATTTCCTTTGCAACATATGCAACATGTAAGTGCAGCATTGGTATTGCCCAGGGGGTACTTATCAACAATTTCTATCTGTAAACAAATCGTCCTTGACATCACAGGTCATAGGGTGAAAAATAACAGAAGCAGTGGCATGCTTGTCTGAGAATTAGCTCATTATATTCTTCAACAACGCTGCGTGGCCTTAAAAAGAGGGAAAGAAATATATAATTTGCGACGTTTCGGGCAATGGACCTTCTACAGAGCAAATCAATCCTCGAATGGCTGTACCAACGTTGCCATGGTGAAGAGGAGTCGCGTACCGACGTGCAGCGTACGCTGTGTATCGCGCACTGTACGTGTCCTTGTAGCTACTGTGCGTTATAGCTCTCCTGTTTTAAAATGCAAGAAAAAAATACAACCGGTATAAGGAAGTTGTGAGGTGGTGGGGCAAATGTTTGGAGCCGCTGCCAGCGAGTGGCCTGACACCAGGCCGTGGCGATTCATCCCCTCGCGATATGTCAGGTCTTGGACTCAATCCAAAAAATGAAATATTTCTAAACATTGTTGCGAATGTAGGAAGCCTCTCGCGGCGAGAGTTGTCGCGTGAGCCCATTACGTACAAGATGTACGATTCAAAGAACAAAAATGTCTGATACGCGTGCGACTCCAGCCTGGTTCGCGGGAACCCACGTACACACATACACACGCTTGCGCTGTGATACGCGTCCTGTGCCAATGGACGAGAATCCACGACTCGCTGCTGCTGCTGCTGCTGCTGCTGCAACACGAGCCGTGTCCACGGACGCCCGGGCCCGGCAGCAGCGTGCAGGTGGTACCCACCGCGCACCCTTGCGGTGACGGCCACGTCGTTCCGTGCCGCGCTTTGCCCGGGGGTAGGGCAGGGTTCCACCAGCGCCATGAGCCGGGCGGTGGTGGCTACGCACGTGGAAAGCCTGCAATCCAGCACCGTGCAGGGTGAGCGTTGGTAGATTGCCGCAAGAGATGTTGCAAAACTTCCTTCCCGTGGGTGTCGAGGTGCCATGTATGCACAAATGTTGAACTTCTATCGCACTGGACGTATCCAACCGCGCGAATCGGAGGCGCCATACCCTGACTTGCCAGAGGATGGCAGTACAGCAGGTGGAATAATAGCCATCTGTTTCCGTTTGTACGGGGATGGAGCGTTGCCTCCCGCGCGTGTGCGTGGGTTTCCTCCAGGTGCTCCACTTTCCTCCCACAAGTACCGTAAATACTGATCATTCATTGGCTGATGAGGACTGCTTGTGTTGTGATCGAGACGTCGTGATTTTTATTTATTTATTTTTCTACCCACGTGACTTTACCAAAAGAACCAAAGAGTATGGCTGAAAACGCCTTAAAATAAAAACCCAGTGTAGGACCCTCCTGGACAAAGAGTCATGTGACTCAGTGTGGTTGTCCTGGATAAATAAATAATAAGTGCCAAACCACACACACACTTCTGAATTATCATAAGACACCGGCAAGCACAGGAGTGACACTGACATTGAAAGACATCGTGTTCGACCTGGACCACTTGTCGAATGTAATCGGGTGGACACGGTTATCTGCTGGCTTGACCACCTGAATGTGAAATTGTAGTCGTTGCTCTGCATCGACATCAGCAGCCGTACGACAAGAAGAAGAGGGGTGGACGTGGCGCTGGCAAACTCGTGCTCATCATCACATTCCAGTTGTCCCGATTGCTTAAACGAAATATTGTCACCCGTGTTCTATCAACTGCTGTGTATATATTACCCAAAACCTGAAAATCGTGCGGGAGGGACAGCGTTCATTGGTAAAAAAAAAAACTGGAGCCAAAAATCGGCACCGCTGCCAAAAACCTCCGCGGGCCCCCTTCTCCGAAGACGCTGCGGCGCTGTTCCTTCGCCACGCCTCGGGCCACCACCCCGGTGTCATCGTGCGACGTCGGGCCGACCTTGGGCCGACCTTGGGCCAAAGTTGGTCCGACGGTTCCAACCCACGCGGCAACGTTGGCTCAAACCGTCGCGCGTTCACTTGGAAAACGTCCCCGGCCGTTACATTACAATGCCGATGTCATCGCCAGCCCCACCCGCGCTCTGCAGAGCAGGAGGAGGAGGAGGAGAGAGAGGGGGGGTACGAGGGTAGTGGTGGGGGGTGGAAGCGCGGTGGCTGCAGCTCTATTATCAGCAGCGCGCACTGACCGCGGCGTGCGCGCCCCGGCATCCTGATGTGGGCCGTCGTCACGGCAACCCGTGGCGCCAAGCCGGTGCTGTTGCCAGAGAGAGGGCTGCTCGGTCGACACGGAGTGCGTGCGTGCGAGAGCTCTTCCACTGCCACGCACGTTCGCCGCAGGTGCCCGCCCGCTCGTACGTGCGCGCGTGCCCGCGTGCCCGCTCGTCCGCAAGCGGCTCGGAGGGGAGGAGGAGGAGAGCGAACGAGAGCGGCGGTAACGGTGCGGAGGATGCTGCGGGGAATATGAGTCGCGCGTGACAAAGGGGGTGCAGTCGGAGAGAGGGCAGTGAAAACGAGCGGTGAGGTGGGGGGGGGGGCACGGACCGAAGGCTGTGGCACAATGGCTCACAAGGACGGCGCGAAGAAGACGCAATGGAGGAAAAGTTTGATGGTAAGCGCCGCGGATCCTCTCTCTCTCTCTCTGTGCGCGCACGGCCTCCGTGGCGGTGCCCGGACCACAATGGGCTGTCTGCATGACAATTGCCGCGGCGCTCGCGGGCGCGGTGGACCGTGCGGCGTGAATAAACGTGAAGCGCAGTTTAACACGTCGCAGGAGTGGCAGGGGGCTCTTGCCACCAATGCTATCCATAATAGAGGTTTTTTTGGGTTGGATATGAACGTGTCGTTAAACCCCGCAACCACCCGACACGGCCAATTAGTAAGGTTCGTCACGAATTGGCACGTTTTTTTGATTACGTGACAAACCTCACCGATTGACTGTGTCGGGTGGTGGCGGGTTTAACGGCACAACATTTATGCCTCCGCGATTTAACCCCCCAAAAAAACCTCCATTATCAACGCAAACCTTTACGGTGTGGGAGCTGCCACGAGCGTGCGGGCGGATGTGTATGTGTCCTTGTGTAGGGGAACTCCGCTTTAAAATGTTTTTTTTCTGCGTGATTTTTAAAAAATATATTTCATATTTTTTGTACGTTCGGCGGTGGAGTGGTGGCAGGGCGGTCGGCGCGGCCGCGCTGTGATTATTGCGCTCGTTTGTCCCCGGAGGGCCCTCGCTGGAGTCTCGTCACGCTTTCTTTAGGAGGGTCCCTGCCGAGTTTTCGCAGTGCGGCGGGGTGTGGGGTGGTATGGGATTGCTGCTGCCGCTGCTGCTGCGTATTCCAGTCGAGTAATTTGCGGGAAATTGGACCGTGACGCGCCACGGCACACAATGGCGCGCGCTCTCTTGCAATTGAAACGGCGGGATCTTTAAACACGCGGAGTGAAGACAGCGGGCGGCACATCGTATTCGTTACGGTTAATGCGCCCAGTATTAACCGGGGCGGCCGCCAGAATTCGATCCGTGGTGCCTCTGCAACAAGCGGCGACCGCGCTGCCGAGAAGCCACGTCGCGCCGAACAGAGTTCGACTCTTGGCCACGGCTCAAATCAGCGACGAGTGATGTCCGAACCGGTACAGGGCTCCCACCCCTTGGCCAATCCCTGCACTGACCGGCGTGGTGGGTTGTCGTCAAACGTCTCCCGTCACCGGTAGCGTTCGGGGCGGCCTTCATTCCGCACGGTTGGCCACGTCCGGTGTGAAAGAAGCTCAACGCACGTACACATACGTGCGTGCGTACATCCAGCAGTGGATTGACGAGACGGTGAACAGCAATGATTTGCGTTTGAGCTCATTCTATGTTTGCTGCAATAGTTGATTAGCATAATGCAGATTTTTTCGCATGGGAGGGGCAAGTGTGCAGTAATGCATTCGGGCACACACTGGGAAGGGAACAGAGGAATATTTTAGTTTCTGTGGAACAGGAAAGCGCTTTGCATTTACAGTCCAGCACAGCGGTCGTGCCTTGGAGCAAAACACGCACCTGGTCTCGTCACATCTCGGCAGCTAAGTGGGGGTTTGAGCCTGAGTAGCGCTCGAATTGGCAACCGCCGTGCAGGACACAGGCTGTTGCAGGGCTGATGTGGTGGACAGTCTTGTACTGCAGGCTGTGTGTGCGCGCATGCACGCGGCGGTTGTGTTGCCTGGTGACTTCAGGGTGGCGAGTTCACCCCTAACTTTATCCTGCTTATCATATGGTTTCGTGTCGTGTTGATTTTACTGCAAGAGAACCCATGACGTCGCAAGCTTTCCACTGTGCAACGGTGCCCCCCCCCCTCACCTCTCCCCGCCCCCCCCGAACGAGTGGAATCGCTGTACTCAACAATGGCGAAGTGCCCCATTTGTCTCATGAATAATAATGTATACCCGTGGAGATGAGGCCACGCTGTGTTGCGGCTCCGTTCGTTCGGCTCTCCATTGGGCACAAGCGATGCAGAGCGAGTGCCGCTGACACCCGGAGCGGAGCACGAGCGGCCCCCCGCTCGCTTGCGCGCCGCCCGGAGTGCGCCATCGCGGCTCGATTCGGAGCCGCCGCCGCCACGAGCATCTCTGGCGAGCGACGTTTGAACCTTGAGCCCCCCTTCTCCCCCCCCCGCACTGGGCGGCGTGGTCGCGGTGTGGCCATCAGTCCACATGGCAAGGCCCTCTTATCAATTAGCTGATTATTGCCATTTGCATCTTATTTTGCACCATCTTCCTCTTTTACATCTTCTTCTTCTTTCGTACGGCTGCTGATGTGGACGCAGAGCAAACGACCGCAATTTCGCATTCAGGTGGTCAAGCCAGATAGCGGGGACCATGAGTAGCGAGAATGGCGTGTCGCCGCGATGTCTCCTCCAGTCGTATTTTGACGCTGCCGTGGGGCGGCGGTTCAGCCCATCGGACTTGTAATTCAGGGGGGCCGCCGGTTCGATTCGATCGCACCGCTCGCCCGCGGCGCTCGCGGAGGTTGTAAACCACGGGGCGAGTTTCTCGAATCCCCACCGCCTCCGCCCGCCCGGCAGCGTGAGTGGGCACAGCAGGAGCGTGCGACAGTGGCGTGTGGTGGGGGCAGAGTGCACGTAGTCGCACATCTTACGAGAATTCTGGTCAGCATTGAAGAGGGGAGGCCACTCCACAGGGGCTCTCTAGAGCTAAAACAAAACGATGTTTTATCGTTACCAGGTCAGGCCCACTGAGCTACGTAGCGCTTTCTCAGAAGCGACCTGGCCACCACAAATGATAGGTCAACGAAAGTGGCTTATCGTGTGGACATTTATAGCAGCCAAATGCTCTGAACGCGTGGATGTTGATTCTAAATGTGGAAGGAAAAACCGGAGGACCCGGAGAAAAAGTCCACGCGACCAATGCGGCGAACACGCAAACTCCAGATGTACAGCAGGAGGCGTCAGGGTTGGGATCGAACCCATGACGACCTGTGTACCAGGCGAGGTAGTTAACATCTAGCCGACAGCAGCGGTGTGAGCAGGCAATTACGGGGCTGCGCCTTTACCTGTTACCTGTTAAAGACCTGAAATAAAGCGACGAGCTTCACTTTGAATATGGGGTTTTGTAACGGCGCAGGTGAAAGCTCGGAAGGGCTGTGCCGAATGATGGTTTGCTGTAACATGCGGCGGCACGTGGCCTAACGCCACATTCTATTACCTGGGCGGCTCTTTACACTGACCGTGGTTGTTCGGTGCGAGCTGTGCGGGGACGCGTGACGTCTTTCAGCTTTGTAACGGTGAATAATGCAATTTGGACTTGTGGTCAGGACGCAGAGAAGCTGAGCCTCGACATATTAAAGGCTCTCGATCCTTATATATCGCTATGTAACACGATCTTTTTTGTTCCTGGGTAGTAAGTGTTATTTTCTAATTCCTTATGCTTCAAAAGTATAGAAAATGGCTATTATTCCCCACAAACTTTGCTTTTGTGACCAGGACTTTATGTGAAGGAATGACACAAATGCACACCACGTTTTCTCATTGAAAATAGGTACATTTCAAAATATCACTTGGCCACGTTCGATGCACTGCTGGACGAAGGACCCCACGGTCGCCGTGGTGTGATAATCCGCGTATCGCGGCTGCTGCACATGAGGTGACTTTCAAAGGTGGTCCCGGGATAAAAAAAATGTACCCGTAAAAACAAAGTTTTTCACTATAAATCCTTTATATGCGTGGCGGCTAGAGTCATCTCGTCCTCTGGCTTGAGATGGCTGCCACCTATGGGTCAGATGATTGCCTGCCACCATTAAGCAATTGGTAATTAAATATAATTTATTTTTTCCTAAAAAGTGTAAAATTTTGGAGAAAAAAAATTCACGAAAATAAATTGTCACGCACAACGAGTCTGTGTGCAAAATGTCAGCTCGATTGGATCACGGGAAGTGGGTTAAAAAACGACCTAAAGATTTGCACGGTCGTAAGCGCGCAAGCAAGCAAGCAAGTGAACTTAATATAAAGGATTTATAAAGAGCAAACGACGGTCAAGGTCGTGGACAGTACAAGAAGTTTTTTGTCAACAAAATTCGCAACTGGAAATGGGAGGGACACAGCAAATAGATATGTCCTCGCAGAGTTGTGCACACCTCGGGCAGCTGTTGAAGGGGGAACCGGGATCGAGCGGGCAGTGAGTAAAATTTCACGTCGAAACTAAAAAACGTAACAGCTAATGAACAATAAAAATTGGCCGATTATTTAAATGGCCAGTACAGAAATCAACAGTAATTGTCATAAGAACTGACTTGCCCCCACCATACGAACGTGGAATTATAGCTGCTGGTTCAGAAGCGGCGATGGACGTGAGCCATGCCCCTGGACTCTCATTTGCGCTGGGAGCCAGCGATCGCTCACCGATGAGCGCTGGCGTCTCCTCCGATGAGCTGCCTCCTTGCTCGTCACCTCCGTTCCACAGTTGTCTCACAGTCCCGGTCATCATCCCACTTTGTTGGGTTTGTGCCCTTGTGAAAGACCCAACGCAGAAGATCCCAGGCTTTGATCTTCCACGAAGCAGCTCATGGTCCTCCCTGAACCACATCCACTGCACAAACCAAAGCAGACAGATACAGAAACCTGATGCAGCACAAATGTAAAGTATAAACACTGTCCAGTTGCGTGCGACTGTGGTCATACAGAACAGACCGCACAACATATTAGGACGCAATGTCCCGACGAGGTTATCCGGCTTGACCACCTGAATGTGAAATTGTGTTCGTAGCTCTGCATCTGCATCAGCACTTACACGAAAGAAAGAAGTGTGTGCTCTCGTTGTTTGAACCAGAAAAATAAATGGAAATGTTCGATTGCAACGTGACTACTTCTCTGTGTATGGATGAACACCCTCTGTCTCTTATTTCCTTCTCTGTCTCTTTCCCTCTCTTCTCTTTCGCCTTCTCCCTGTTGGGTTGTCAAGACAACGTTGGCTAATTAGACACCTCGGCCGTGGTATGGAGTGTTATTCAGCGAGGACATAAGAGCCTGATTGATAAATGCATTTATGGGATGTTTCCTAGTCCAGTTCCCCATGCACCTTAGCACACAAAACCCGTGTGTGTTGCCCCCCCCCCCCCCCCGAGATGAGTCTGTGATGAGTCAGTGTGGTTATTAGTGCGCCCGTTTATGAAGGCAGGAGGCAGGAGGGAGTGACCCGAGGGTGGTTGAGAGGCACACCGAGGAGCGTATTCCGCTTGCTGCTGAGCAAACACTCGCCTCGATTAGTGGTGGCAGTCTCTTATTTGCCCAGCATCGTTCTCTACGACGTTGAACATTTCGTTTTTTTCTCTGAATGACGTGCGGCTTTTTTATTGTTATAACGAAAGGTCTCGCGTGATACGTTGCGTACAGAGGACACGTTACTCTGTTCCCCACTGGTGCTTCTGGGCCCAGCCAGCGTGGGGACCTTATGGTACGGTTGATTTCTTTTTCTCCCCCCACTGGCTATTTGCCGTGCCGAGCCAAGAACCAAACCAGCGATACGTTGACCTCGCAAGACATCATCTTAATCTGGCTTGGGGTCAAGCAGGGCCAGGGGCAGGGTTCACGGCGCGTTTTTATTGCGTGTCATGTCGGTCAGCACGCCGCGAAGACGTGGCCTCACCGCGTCGGCTCATTCGCTGCGGGTGTGACGTCAGCGGCCCGGCTCGGCTCAGCCTCTTGCAGTGGAAAAACAACACCTGGAGCCTGCTGTGCCAGCCCAGGCTGCCTTGTCACAACCCAGGCGTGGCTCGGTTGTGCGGTGGACCAATAAGTGATCTGCTTCTATTAAAATGAAAATGGGTGGTGCACATCACGTAAGGGTTGTCCTGAGCGAGTAGTGGAAATTCCATATTTCTATGCCAGGATTAGTCTCTCGCAGAAGACACTCGATGTTGGCCTTCACGACGAACGGACGTTGCATAGTTCACAGACCCCCAGAGGAATGCTGTCTGCGGTTGTGGCCCTGGTGGATATGTGGTGTCTGCTGTTCTCCTGAGCGATACCCCAGCATGGGGAAACAAACAACAAACAATCTGTTTGGGTTGTTCTGATTCTGGTACCTCTGGTCATAACTCGGGCTTGTGTCCTGTTTTTGTATTTTTTTTACTTTATGTTTTGACTCCGTATGCTTCTGGTCTGTAGCATTAAGCAGGATTTTTTTTTGTTAATCTCCATTTTAATTTCCGTTCTTGAACCGAATTTTCCTTAAATTGAGTCCATATTGTGTCATTTTCTCTCTTTTGTTCTATTGCTGAAATCAGAAATCGAGTGATGAGTGCATTGCACAGTGAGCCCAGCAATCTTGTTGAGTTCAGGTACCAGCCACAGCAAGCGTCAGTGGCGAGCGATTTCTGAATCTGTCCTGACTACCAACCCTCACTCACCAGCTTGGTGAAGTATGGTCAGACAAGCCATGTGACCAACACAGCGCGGGGAGGCGTTTGCCCAGAAGTAGATTGACAAAGGTCGCTGAACTGTGAATTATCAATTGAATACAGTTGTATTGATTGAATACAGTTGTATTGATTGAATACAGTTGTATCGATTGAATATGGTTGTATTGATTGAATACAGTTGTATTGATTGAATATGGTTGTATTGATTAAATACAGTTGTATTGATTGAATACAATTTATTGATTTAATACAGTATGAATAAATGTTGTTTAAATATGTGCAGTAGAACTGAGAGCAAATCCCACCATGAAAAATAAAAATGGAGACTATTTTTTGGAAGAACTCACAGCAATTAAAAACCCAGATGTGTTTACGTATTCATCTATAGAACACTTGCGTGGACAATTAACAAACAGTGACTCTTAATAGCAGAGAGAAAACGGATGCGGATGGAAGTGATGCTAATTGTGGACGTGGCATCGTGCCCACCACTCAGGGCCTCTGAGCAGCGAGACGCTGGGATACGTCCCCAAGTGACATTGCGTAACGCGCAGATTTCCATGGGTAAGACTCCCAGTCTCAGGAAACGAGTCGGTGCTTGGCAATGTTAGGTGACGCACATTAGTAAAGAGTTAATGAATTGTATGCATTTTTCCAAAAAGTTAATTCTTATCTTATCTAGGAATCGAACCTGTACATTATGCGTGTTATATGTGAATGTATATCAATAATTTATGATGCCTCAAAGAATAATTAGAAAAATGCTGCAGCTCCAGCACGTTAGACATGCACCCATCTCAAGCCGACATGAGACCTTGTTTCAGTAGCTTTCTCTCTCTCACCTGAAGACGGTCGCTTGTATTGCGATCGAAACGTCGTGACCTATAATTTTTTCTACCAAGATGCATCGTTGTTTCACCCACCATCCCCTCGCCTGGTGTACAGGAGGTCGTGGGTTCGATCCCGACCCTGACGCCTGCTGTATATTTGGAGTTTGCGTGTCTCTCTCCCCGTGGTCGCGTGAATTTTTTTCTCCGGGTTATCTGGATTTTCCCTCCAGATTTAGAATCATGCGTTAAGATTACCTCGATTATTTTGGTACGATAAATGCCCAAATGATGAGCCACTTTGTTGAGCTATCATTTGTTGGCCGATTTTGAAAATTAAGTTAATACCTCAGTGGACTTTGCCTGGTAGGATGGAGATGGTATAGTTTTATTTGAATGTGTTTGGGTGATTTGTTTACACTTTTCACTGCTCTCATGTTCTTTGTACTTGTTGTTGTAACTTTCTTACCCGCCCCGACTGGACATCTATGAAAAATAGCTTCATAGCTCATCGGATTCCTCCTGCAGTATAAATAAATAATTCTGGCACCACGCTCTGCACTGTATTTATGAACTTCAATGTTTTTCCATTGAACGACCTGCGTGTGTTTGACAAAGTCTCACTGCTGATAAGTCTCCACTGCAGTTGAAACCAGTCCAGGGTTTTTGTTGTTGTTGTTGCTGCTGCTGCTGCTGCTGCTGTTGTTGTTGCTGCTGCTGCTGCTGCTGTTGTTGTTGTTGCTGCTGCTGCTGTTGTTGCTGCTGCTGCTGCTGTTGTTGCTGCTGCTGTTGTTGCTGTTGCTGCTGTTGTTGTTGTTGCTGCTGCTGCCTGCTGTCTGTTTAAACAAATTCTGCTTGGAAGAGCGGTGGCTCAGAGGTGGGAGCGCTGAGCCGAGCCCCGCTGAGATCTTGGAGTTCAAATCCAGGTTCCAGCCAAGCCGTGATTGAACCGAGCTCTCAGTTGGAGTGCGTTGATGGTCCCAGCCAAGTTACCAATGACTACATTTAATTTTATACATAAACGAATTGGTAAAAAAATAACTTGAACCTTAAATTTGGCTCTATGCTCAACGTGGCGAAATTCCACCTATGACAATTCAAAATGATCAGTTTGAATGTCCCATGATGAACATTACTCCCCTCAGTGGCAGGGTGGGTAGGAGAGTGTTGCCCCGACCTTGTGGACGGATATGTTGTGATGTTGTCCTACTGCCGCACCTCCGATTAGCACGGTTGGCTACGTACTGAGAGAAAGACGTTCAACGTACACGCGTGTGGAGACGGGTCACTTGAAGTGATCTAAGAGGGGTTGCGCTGCCGTGTGAAGTAACCAGACGGATACTTCGTCTGCTGAAGTTATACGAGCAGCGCAATTGGAAATACGGATGTTTATTTTTAAAGACTTAAATAAAAACTGCTGCTGAACAAAAAACGCTCGTTCAGATGACCGGTCGGCTGACCAATTCACATGTGGTTCTATTTTTCACATGGAGAAACACACTTTTGTCTGTTTTTTTTTACCTATTAGCCTCCATGGCAGCCAGTGACCGGATTTAGGCCTCAGCTAAGCTTAGATACAACTTAGGGCCTCACATTGTGAGGGGCCTCTAAATACGAAAACATTATAATAATACGAAGCTCCAAGTTTGACATTAGCTGTGGAGATATGGGAAGAAACGACTCTCTAAATCGGTTATTTTCATTCCGAAATGACAAAACTACACAGCCATTTCGATTTAAAGCTTTCGTGACTGCAGGGATTCATCTTCTTGGTTCTTTCGGTAAAGTCACGTAGAAGGGAAGTAATAAAATAATAAAAATAAAACATAATAAAATAAAATAATTCTCACGACGTTTCGGCTACAACGCAAGCAGCCGTCTTCAGGTGAAGAATGAGACACTACCAAGCTAGGAGCTTATATATAAGCTGCGTTGGAGGTCGAAGCTGAAACGTCGTGAGAATTATTTTATTTTATTATGTTTTATTTTTATTATTTTATTACTTCCCTTCTACGTGACTTTACACAGCCATTCCTCGATTTACGCACCCTCAGCTTGACATACCTCTCGGGCCCCGGCATGTCATAGTGCGGCCCTGACGACCCAGCGCGTGATAAGTGTCCACATTTAGCCGAGTCTGCTTGGGCATCGCGCTTGCGTGGGGATCTGTTGCCGGCCACGATCGTGCGCACAGGGTGTGCAGAGCGGAGCGTATTCACGGTGCAACCAACGAGGATGAGTAACGACGTTTTGGAACGTAAGCGGTCATCGTCCTCTGGAGAGACTCAGAATGAAGTCTGTACCCTGGTGCACGTTCTCTCACCCATGTGCTCCTCCTGCTGATCTTCAGTGTACATTTCAAGCAGTGCACTTCTGCTGCTCCACGGACACTTTCTTCAAAGTTCCATTTCTCTTTTCGTCAACTTTCCTTTCTGTGATCCATTTCCACGTACTTCATTCATGTCCGTGTTTCTGATTCATATCTCGCAGCAGCCAATGCACGTTTCGTGGAGTTTTCTTTAATACCTCCCATGACAAACTCGTGTTGGAAAGCGTTACAAGATCCATGTGCACGCATGATTTTTCTTCGTGTTTCTATTTTTGATTCGTGTTGTCGCTAACGCAATGCTAAGTTGTCTCAAAAAACAAACGGCTGTATCCGGTAGTGATGCTGCTGTAGCATTGGCAGTGGTGCAAAAGCACAGATAACAAAAATAAAACTCACAATCATCAAAAACACCATGGCCTTAAATGAAAAACATTATCAATAGGCGACCTTTCACGCAATGGCCGTTCTTCGGCGTAGCAGCTGAGTGTTGGACTTGTTTAATTGGCATCGCAAAACGGTTTTATTTTAACGATGCATCTCCCTTGCATGTCGGAACTGGCTCTGTGAGCTCATTAAAATTCACGAGGATTGTCTCTGCCAGTCTCGTCTCGAGGTGCTTCACACTGATGTTCGTGCCCACAGCTCATTATATTCATGCCGTGCATGGCACAAGTGGATGAATATTGATGAATTTCCACCACGTGTAGCGTGTTAGTTATTTATGTTAAGAATCTTCACTTTCTCCAGATGTGTACGAGACACACCACCCTCCAGTAAATACATTTGTGTGCGTCCTTGTGGAGCATCATGGATAGTAGCATTTAAGCAGCCCTCTGTATCCCCACATGGCAAATAAAATGCATACGGTATACTCTTTGATAACTTTAAAAAATATATACATATTTTAGTCGTATAAGCAAACGCAGCAGAGAGGTGTGTTTATGCATGTTTAAATAACATCTACGTATCTTCAAAACACACAAGTCATGGTCGCCTTGCTAATTAGGGGCACCACGGTGGCGAGATGTGAACTACTTCTCCTGGTATACAGGAGGTCGTGGGTTTGATCTTGACCCTGGCGCCCGCTGTATATTTGGAGTTTGCGTGTCTCTCTCTCCCCGATGTCGCGTGAATTTTTCTCCGGGTCCTCCGGTTTTCCCCTCCACATTTAGAACCAACATCACGCGTGTTAGAGTATCTGGCTACGATAAATGTCCACGCGATTAAGCCACTTCGTGTGAGCTATCGTTTGTGACAGCCAGGCTGCTTCTCAGCTCAGCGGGGCCTTACCTGGTAAAGTAAAACATCGTTTTAAAAATAGTTAATCGTTTCCACCATTGCTGCGTCCCGTTATCGGGAGCTCTCTCCCGCTCTGCACGCGAAGCGCTCAAATCGGCCGCTCCGTCCAGACGCAGCCATGGTCCTGGGCGCTCCGATTCCGCGATCGGATAACAACGATCACCACATTTGTGCGCGTCACAAATTGTTTTTATTATGATTAATGTCTGTCCGGGTGTCAGTTTCTGTCTGTATATGAGTACGCTATAAGTTGTTACATTAGCAAGCCACTGAGAGCTATCCACTTATACATTTTCGATTGAAAAACTAATTTATTTAGAACCGAATTTTATGTTTAGTTTGTTGACCTTCCCTCGCACCTCCGATTAGCAAGGCTGGCTACGTATGGTGCGAACGAAGTTCAACACACATGCACGCAACCGTGCGTACAACATCGAAGCGGAGCTCGTGCGTGTCCACGCGTGGCCAGCCTCGTCTGATGGAAGTGAACGACGGGGCATTGCGACTGGGGGAGAGTGGGAATGTCGCCGTGGCGTGCCAACTCTCCGACATCACGATCGCGCTTGTCATCACCGACAGCCACATTCCCACCGCACCCCTCCGCCGGGAGCGCTCCCGGCGGCGCGGAAAGGGCCCCGGACACCAAATGTTTGGTGTCTCAAACCCAGCAACCGGCGTCGCTCCGGGCCAATCGCAGCGCGGGAACATGCGCCAGCAAAGTGGTCGGAAATGCGTGCCACTGTATTGAGTTGGGGAGACAATATTTACTCAGCGTAATGGGGGGGGGGGGGGAAGGGGAGGACCGGTGCTGTCTAAATGTGGACGCGTTATTTTTATCGTGTTCGTGCCTCCTGCTCTGGATGGTGCGCGGCGACGGTTCGCAGCTCTCACCGTGGGCCTCTCCTGAAATGAACTCGCGAAATAATTATCACATTTTTTTCTCCCGTGTTTATTTTTTTTAGTTTGCTCCTCCTGCCCGTTACGGAATTGGCGCTCGTGCCGTTTGCAAACGGTCGCCATAGACGTCGGCTCCGTAAAAAATGTGCTTTTTGCAGTTTTCTTCCAACGCACGCACGTAGCACTCCGCATATAGAGACGGGAAGAGAAAAAAAATCTGTTTTTAGCCCCCTAATGAGATCTGTTTGGTGAGAGTGCCGTTTAATGTGTTTACTCTCCCAGAATAGTTGGACCATTTGGCCCCGGTCAGGTAGCAGCTCGAGTTTGTGGTTTTGAAGTTCAAACCCCGCGACCTTTCACCTGCATCGGCATCGATTGACGGAGCTGTTAAAAGCTGTCGGGCTCTACGGTCATGAGTTGCAGTTTCCTTTGGGTGCGAACAGCGAGCGGCTTGTACACTTAGTCCGCTTGGCGTTTAAGACTTTAATCATCCACGTTCATTGAATATCATTACATTTCTGGGGACAGTTTAAGGCTATAAAATTGTGAAAACTCTGTTCCTTGATTTAAGAGCGTAACCACCCTCTTTGTTTCCAAATGCAACATATTTTTTGAGTCCATCGGCCTCCTGTCTTTCCAGACAAAGTAATCATGCTGCATCTGTTTGAGCGCACTTTGGCACACTTTGGATGGGGTTCGACCTTTTGGGACTCATCAGCAGAGCCAGGCTCGTTAAACAAATGCTGCAGAATTACCCGTATGCTATTTGGTGCAGACTACGCCATACAATTTATGGGGCACCGTTCAATGCACAAAGCAACACAAGTTTATTGCACATACAATGCCCATGATGCATTTCTGTGGAGCATTATGGGTAAGAGCGAATATTTTTCCATAATAGAGGCGTTTTTGGGTTAGATCGTGGAAATAAAAAATATAAGCATTTATTTATATATTTGTATTTACGCGCTATTTATATATTTATATCCATAATCTCCATTATGGATAATATTGGACGCGAAATCCTACGTATTAAACTGAGCTAACATTTTTTTTCTCTGACCCATAATGCTTCACAGCAACGCACACAAGAGTGTGCGTTGTTTGAGTTGGGTTGCAGTGGTTAATTATCACTTTTTGGTTCGGTCTAGAACATCTGTATGAAAGCTACAGTATTGGCTTATTGTGGCCATGAAAGTCATTTCGTTCCTTGATTAAAAGGCAGCATTTGTAGTCTGATGCATTCATATTTTCGGAATATTAACCAGGGGGGTGGGGGGGGGCGCGGATGGTGAATGCAGTTGGGAGTAGCAGTTTATAATGAGGTGGTCTTTTGTACTGAGCACGGGGGATTGTCTAGCCCCATGTCCGGATAACAAGGCCTCGCCGATGAATGTGATGTAAGGGTTTCAGATTTGCAAACGCGACAAAACCTCCCGGCTCCTGTCCACAGCTCGTTTTATCTGCCGGGAGGAACCGATTGCCAATTATTCCCATTCTTTAACACGCCACTCACAATATTATCAGACGATTTTATGGTTAATAGAGACAAAAGCACCGGCTAAGAGTTTACGAGAGCAACGGGGGTCAGGACAGACTCTGCGCTGACGCGCTACGGGAGGATGTGGAGCTGAGTGGACTTGCCGAAGACCGGGAGGGTGGGCCATGAGCTTCGTGCGAGTGACTCGTGGCATTAGTCTGCCAGTCGTGGGTGGTGATTGAGTAACCTGCGGGTGATCTGATCCGCTAGAGAGCGCCCTGCGTGCGATTCTTCTTCTTCTCATGTATTGGCTGACATCGATGCAGAGCAATTTCCTCCTAGGGGGTTGGGCGCGACCGGTATCATCTGCTCTCAATGCCAATGGTTTAGAGAGACCGGAAGATCGATGATCGATGTTTGGTCGCCGCATTGATGGCATTCGCGGGTGATTTGTCACTCGTCAGAGTGGGCCGCGTGAAGGCTGCCCGCCACCTTCCACAGCATCCCGATGGACCGTATCGAGTGCCAGCTGTCCGGGAGCCATCCCCTGTGTTGTTACAGCACGCAACGTGTGCACGTTCTGTGGAGGAGGCTGGTGAAGGACGCGACTGGGCAGTGCCAGGCTATGTGCACTGTGAGGCAACTGGGCAGTTTGAAGGCAGTTGCCCTCCAGCAACAACGAATGGCAGAGGAGCAGACGCTCACAGCAACGAGCGGAGCGTCGGGCGGATGCAATGCAGCGAGTTGGCACAGTAGGGGGTCAGTCTTCGTGGTGAGGTTGACTCATCAGTCGGGGTGCACCGTATGCCCTCCAAGGGGTTTGGGCGCAGCCGGTATAAGCCCCCTTCTCGGTGCCAAATGGTTCATAGGCTGAAAACATCTTCTTGGTTCTTTCGGTAAAGTCACTTTACCGAAAGAACCAAGAAGATGAATCCCTGCAGTCACGAAAGCTTTAAATCGAGGCTGAAAACAATTGACACCAGGAGAGATGGGATTTTCCTGCACGGTGATATCACCTCCACCCGTGTGGAACGCTCAAGCGAATCGCTTTGCGCTGCATGTAGCTGCTACGGCCGCGTGGGAAGTGGGGAGGTTACACGGGGGGGGGGGGGGGGGGCGGCGCACCTTGGGGTGGAATCGTCACCCTCGGTCGGTGTCGTCGCTGTGTCTGTGCGATCTTACCTCTGTGGAGTGAGGCTCCTTTCTTTGGGCTTTCTGTTATCCGCACGCCCTATTATCCATGTACTATAAGAGATATAGGGACCTGCTTCCGGTTGCCCGTGCACTACATTTCCCCCATTACTCTGAGCCTTCTTGCGAATAAGAGGAAATATGTGGCAGCAATTTCATCTGCATGTCCCAGCCTTTGCTCGGACGAGAGGAACTTTTGTGCGTATACGAGGAAGTGACCCGCAAATGGTGGCGATTCACCCTCTTGTATGTTTGCATGTTGAACATCTTTTGCACCATACGTAGCCAACCGTGCTAATTGAAGGTGCGGAGGAAGGACAACAAACTAAACACAAAAAGCATTTCTAACGAAATTAGTTTTCAATCTGCATGATTTAAAAGTGCATAGCTTCAGCGGCTTCCTAATATCGAAAAGAAGAGCGTTCCAGACGGACGCAGAAGCGCATCCGAAAGTTCCGCGACGCGGCGACCGTCTTTGTTCGACGGTGAGCCAAAAGCCGCCGCTGCCGTGAGGATGACCGGAGTTCGCGTGATGATGGTTTATGCTCCTTGACGAGATCAGCGAGGTGTTGTGGTTCATTTGTGGCGAGCACTTTGTGTGTAATGAGTGCCACCTCATCTAAGCCTTCGCATGGATGAGCCTCTAGCAAGTGGTCTCCTGGAGGCGCTCCGCTCATCCAATCGGAGCGATCGCACTCGACTGCTCGGATAGAAAGAGTGAAATGCATAGGTTGATGCGGATAACAAGATGTGCCTATAGAGCCCCTGTGTAACACGAGAGAAGTTTCACTGTGCATATGTCACGTCCTTTACTCGTGTGTCTCTCTCCAATCTCCTTGCCGCATCTTCGTAACGCACATCCCTATCCTCTCTTCTGTCTTGAGAAAGCATCTTTTTCCCATCTCTCTCTCATGTCTTCAGAATGTATATCTCTCCTATAGGTATCCGCCCCAATACAGAATCACGTGTTCATTATTTGCAAGTTGTAGAAGCAGCTCTATTCGCTGCTGTTTGATGGTGAATGGTGAGCACAAGTGGTATGGAAACGTGAGTGTGTGTGTATCGGCATTAGAACCGTATCTCAACGCACAACAAGCACTTGCCCAAACAGTCTGTTCAAGCTACAGGGGGATCTTTGTCTTGTGTGTGAGCAGTAGTGCAACGATTAGCGCTATGCTGCACTACAAACCAGTCAACCCGAGTTCGATTCCCGCTCACGGCCACCAACACTAGTGACGATTATCTGAAGCAGTCCTGGGCCTACCCCTAGGTCGATTCGGCCTCAAATGATTATCTGGTTCAATGTGTAAACATCGCTACTGGGGAGACAAAGGTGGCCAGGCGTGGTGCTGGCCACCCAGCCCCTCGTGTGCCATGCCAGCCTTCGTAGGTCCTTGTTAACAGCACTTGGCCACAACAGTCTGTTAAGTCTATACGGGGGACCTTTGACTTTGTTTTGTATTTTTGTGTACCTCCGGGACGTCATGTGCGCTTGTGCAATAGACTGCTCAGCACGTCGTGTATGGCCATGGGCCTGCGTTGTTGCTGAGTTAAATGTGAATTCAGGGTCACTAAAGCTTCCGAGAACCGACACGTTCAGGTGGGACACGGGTTGATCGGGTCGTCGGGACTTTGAAACCGAATGGACGTGGACAATCTCTGATCCGTGACCGTGGGTAAGCCGGCGTATACAAAACAGACGGGAGGAAATTCTGCGGCACGCGTTTTGTTTACGCTGTTCGAGAGGCCGCGCGCCAGATGCGTCTCGCCGGGGGTGGATCTCCAGGCCGGATCCAAGCAGAGGCGGCCGGACAGACTCGGGGATGCACGGCCACCTCTGCAGAGGAGACTTTGAGCGGCCACTCGTGACCACACTCTAAACTAGAGGCAAAACAATTTCAATTTACCAGGTAAAGCTGAAATTAGCTACGTCGCTCTTTTTCAGAAACGACCTGGCCATCACAAATGATAGCTCATACGAAGTGGCTTATCATCGCGTGGAAATTCATAGCAGCCGAATACTTATATAAACAACCGGAAGACCCCGGAGAAAAATCCACGTGACCATGGGGGAGAGAGACACCGCAAACTTCAAATATACAGCAGGGCTCAGGGTCAGGATCGAACCCACGGCCTCCTGTAGACCAGGCGAGGTAGTTAACATCTCGCCATCGTGGTGCACTCCACGTGCAGCGCTCCACGTGCGGCCCTTCCTGTGCGGCCCTTCCTGTGCGGCCCTTCGTGTGCGGCCCTTCCTGTGCGACCCTTCCTGTGCGGCCCTTCCTGTGCAGCCCTTCGTGTGCGGCCCTTCCTGTGCGACCCTTCCTGTGCAGCCCTTCCTGTGCGGCCCTTCCTGTGCAGCCCTTCCTGTGTGGCCCTTCCTGTGCGGCCCTTCGTGTGCGGCCCTTCCTGTGCGACCCTTCCTGTGCAGCCCTTCGTGTGCGACTCTTCCTGTGTGGCCCTTCGTGTGCGGCCCTTCCTGTGTGGCCCTTCCTGTGCGGCCCTTCGTGTGCGACCCTTTCTGTGCGGCCCTTCGTGTGCGACCCTTCCTGTGCGGCCCTTCGTGTGCGGCCCTTCGTGTGCGGCCCTTCGTGTGCGGCCCTTCCTGTGCGGCCCTTCCTGTGCGGCCCTTCCTGTGCGGTCCTTCCTGTGCGGCCCTTCGTGTGCGGCCCTTCCTGTGCGGCCCTTCCTGTGCGGCCCTTCCTGTGCGGCCCTTCCTGTGCGGCCCTTCATGTGCAGCCCTTCGTGTGCGACCCTTCATGTGCGACCCTTCATGTGCAGCCCTTCCTGTGCAGCCCTTCCTGTGCGACCCTTCCTGTGCGGCTCTGCGTGTGCGGTTCTCAGCTTGGACAGCGATGCAGGAGACCGATGTGAGGTGTTGCGCGATGAGGCGCGCGGACGCTTCGGCAGTTCGCGTCATCGCGCGACAGAAAATAATTGAGGCGCTGGAAGTGTGGGAGCCGGCCATGTGACCTCCGGGGCCCGCGAAGGGGCGCTCAGTCGTGGGGTGCCACTGAAGCGCGGCGTGGAGGTTTTCTTTCTTTTGGAATGAAGCGGTTTTTGAAGGATTCTCACCGAGGCGCTCGCTTTGGGGCGCTCCTCGTCCCTTTGAGCTCTTGTTTTTGTGTTTTGTTAGACCACATTTAGAAACATGCATTGAGATTTTTTTTATTATTTTGGCTGCTATAAATGTCCAAATGTTGGGCCACTTTGTTGAGCTCTCATTTGTGGCCAGGTCGCTTCTGAAAAATAAGTTAATACCTCAGTGGGCTTTTTGCCTGGTAGGATGGATTTGGTTTAGTTTTGATTGTATTTTTTCAAACAGTCTGCCTCATCAGCAAACCATGCTTTCCCACCTGATGATGGACGCTTGTGTTGCGCCCGAAACGTCGTGATTTATTTAATTTTATACCTACGTGACTTTACCGAAAGAACCAAAGAGTTTGGATTGTATGTGTTTAGGTGATTTGTTTCCCTGATTCTGATTCTGGTACTATATTTAAAAGTCATGTTGGAGTTAAAATGTTAAGCTCCGGTTAATGCAGACCTGAATGTTAGCATGATTAGCATTCATTAAAATTGTTCACGATTTCGGGGGCTTTGTTCAGAATCTTAATATTTCTTTACACTGGAGGAATCCAATGAGATATGATGATATTTTTCATAGATGTCCAGTAGGAGCAGGTCAGAAAGTTACAATAACAAACAATACAAAAATACGATAGGAGTGCAAAGTATAGGAAAGTAAATAGATCACAAATAAATACAAAATAAATGGATTTTTTTTTACCAGGTAAGACCCACTGAGCTGTATAGCTATTTGTCAAAAGCGACCTGGCCACAAATGATAGCTCAACCTAGTGGGCTTATCATGTGGAAATGTATAGCAGCCTAATAATCTCAATAATGTTGCATTTCAGCCCCTGAAAAAGGACACTTTACTCAGATACCATCAGCGCGGAAAACACGTGCGGGCAATGTTTTGCAAGCACACTCTGAGGTTTCCACAAATCTCGGTATATCGGGACCGGCCTACTGCCAGGCTAATCTGGCAGGCGTTGCAGAACACGTTGTATTGCGTTGCACACATACAACAACAACAACCGCCATTCGTCACTAAGTGGCGGTGACGTCACCACGACACTTGTGCCAGGCTATGTGCACCTTGCACACACACACACACGCACGTGTGTGGAAGTGTCGTTTGCGAAGAGTTTCGTCAGCTCGCCGGCTGCGACTGCCGCCCATTCCCACGACTCGCGCACTGCTCCCTAAGGCCGCCCGCCCGGTGTTTACAAAACGCAAAAAAAATGTGCGCAATTGTGACGTCACGCGCCCGGCTCTGTCCGTGTTCAGCCAAGCGAAAGCGCCGATTGGACGCAATAAAAAAAAGAATATTTCCACTTCGTTTTTCCTCACGAACAATTGTGTCATAGTTTGGGGGCACGGGAAGAGCCTCGTTATTTTTCCAAGCTTAGCAAGCGGTGAATGGGCGACGGGGCTGCACTTTGTGTTTTATTTTTTATTACGCGGAGATCACGCCATGGTGTTGGTCCGTGGCCAAGCGCCCTTTGGCATCGGGCTCTTCGCCGTCTTCGTCTGAACAATCAGGAGACAGTTCGTGAATAAAATGGTCCCACGGCCGTGGCTCAACTCTTGCCCGTCACGCGTTCTGTCGCCACATCTTTGGGGATCCATCGATAATTAATCCCCCTCATGAATTTCCTGGGATGCACAGATTCAGCAGGTGACAGATAATAGGGGCTTCTCTGCAGTCCTTTCAACAACTGGTCATGTGACCAGGAGTAACCACATGAGAACTCAGGGACCAGGATACGTCTCACTTGCAAGAGTGACCCAGAGCGTGAGTTTGCCAGTAGGGGGTGATAAATGCTGC
This sequence comes from Lethenteron reissneri, assembly GCF_015708825.2. NCBI lineage: Eukaryota > Metazoa > Chordata > Hyperoartia > Petromyzontiformes > Petromyzontidae > Lethenteron > Lethenteron reissneri. Next base: position 12,698,673 of record NC_083800.1, read on the forward strand.
TGTGTGTGCGTGTCAAATCCCAATTGAGTAACTTGCGGTGTCATCTTCGCATTTGGGAAATTTGGATCGTGATGCGAGCACACGGCGGCACTGCTCTGGCGAATGTCTTCAAGGGATCTTTAAGGCCCACTGTGAAGCAGACTGAGTGTATTGCTATTATAATGGTTATTGCACTACCGCAGTTATTAACCAGGGCAAGCCGTTGGGTTCCAACCACGAACCTCTGCGACGAGCGGCAAACGCGTGGACGCTTGGCCCACGTCACTGCCCCATCATGCGGCGCTTCGAACAAAATCCAAACGATCGGAATCTTTAAAAAATACAGTTTAAGACTCAATATTTTAATGGCATTCTGGAGCCGAAGAGGAATCAGTTTGCCTGACAGAAACATTGCGATGTTTGTTGCATATGCAGGTGGTCTTGCACACAGGCGTACTGTAATGGGGGATATTAGTTCTTCTCCCGATCTCAAATTGGGTCAGAAGTGCTCAAGATACAGGACGTTTTTCTTGCTAGCTTTATTTAGTATGCTCGCATTATAGAGGTATTTAATCCCTCATTGCAATTACAGAGCGTCAGGGGCATGAATAATGAATAACTCGCTACATTCAAGCCCCAGTTTCTCTTGCTCAAACGAGCAATGGGACAGTGTAAGTGACAATGAGACATCGTTGGAAACTCCACGTGAGCAGTGATGGGGGGGACAGTCTATAGATGTTGAAATGATGCACTCCCAGAAGGCCGTTTGGTTGACGGGTTGTGTCAGAAATTATTTTTTACAAAATTTTATGTGGAGAGACAGATATGTTTAGGAGACATTTTCTGCTTATTATTGTTATTTATATTCTCCACAACGATACGAATTGTTATTTTGAGCCATGTATTGGCGGACGATTGTTGACTTCCAACGAAATGGTACCGATTTTATTAACCCCATGAGGATTAAATGTCATGATGAACCCCACCCAGGATCTGACCTTGAAAATGTACGAATGACAACTCTTATCAGGCCGATGGCGGAGTGGGGTCATGTAAATGTTCCTTAAAAGTATACGCATTGCATGGTGCAAAAATATAGCTGGCCAGTGAAAGACCATGTAACACCTTTTAGAAAATATGTTTTGTTTACCAAACTAGTATTTTTTAAAGTGTGTATTGCGTCCATAACTTAGTGATGTCTACATTTAAACCCAGATACAAGGATTGCAAACTACTAAACGATTGCACTATTTAAACTTTTTTTATTTCACCATGTAAGGCCCACTGAGCGATGTAGCTCCTCTTTTTCAGAAGCGACCTGGCCACAAATGATAGCTCAACGAAGTGGCTATCATGTTCAAAATTTATAGCAGCCAAATACTCTAAAGGCACGTTTGATAAATGTTGAGGGAAAAACCGGAGCACCCGGAGGAAAATCCACGCAATCACGAGAACTTGCAAACTCCAAATTAACAGGCGTCAGGGTCGGGATTGAACCCACGACCTCCTGCATACCGGGCAAAGTAGTTAACATATGGCCACCGTGGTGCCCCCCTGTGCGCTCTGCAGAGCTAGGCCGACGCGTACAAAAGAAGCAAAAGCTGTCTTTCCGATTCCTGACGATGGGGCTCGGGGAGAAAGCGCAACGGCGGCAGTTGGATAAGACATTGTTGTATGGAATGGACAAGGGCCCCCCTGTGTACCCCCGACTGCCGTATTGTATTGCGAGTATTCAAACTACGACTGGGAGTGGACGATGATTGACAGTGCCACCTCGATCCTCGTTGTGGCCACCCTTCTGCTGCCTTTGTGCGATGGCAGCGGGCCACGGGGGTCACGGGGGGGGGAGGGTGGGGAGGGGGTGGCCCACGGGACAGAGAATAAAGTGGGAGAGTGGCGCGTAGAGTGGCACGGAGGAAGGGAGGACCCGCAGCGGTGTGTCGGTGTCAGGGCCGAGAGAATGAAAAGCGTCGAGCGACGCGTCTGCGTGAGCCCGGGGGCCGTTGGCGTACGCGGCTTCCGGGGCCGCCCTTGCGGTGACGAGCGACGGATCGTTGCCCCCCTCTCTCTCTCGAGAGAGAGAGGCAGACGTAGGTGTTCTGAAGGATCACGCCTGTTGGTCTTGCCCCCATCGATCGCGTGCGTGTCCTCTGATGTTTACCGATGATTACGTTTGAGCTTATTGTGAAAGGATAACCACTCGTGTCGGTTATCGATTTGCCTATCAGAATGCCGCTCGTGAGCGCGCACGAAACGTGCGCTTCATTCGTCGTGGATTTGCCGCGTAGGCAATTGGTTAGACGTTGAATAATTAAACTATAACTAATTCAACTATAGACTGGGTCTGCTTCACTGCATGAGAATAAAATACTATTTCCATGTTTGTCGGTCAGCATATGGGCCTTCTAGGACAGTGATTTCCCAGCAGCATTTGTTTGACGAGGCAAACTCTGGACCGGTTTCGCCTTTCTGGGTGTCATCAACAGAGTGTGGCCTGTTATACAAATAATGTTCAGTTGTTTTTACCTGTGTATGTGTGTATATATAAAGAACGTTGTCATTCATACAAATATCTCTCACAATCGCCGAGGAGCCAAAAACGAGCGGGAAGGCCGTGGCCAGGTTTAGAGCCAGCGCTACCAAAAATTTCCAAGCTCTGCAGTCCTATAAATATACATGCCTGTCAACCCCTTATCAGTGGGCTACCTTATTACAGACCAATTCAGACCTTATTGGTCACCCCGTGCCCCTTATAAATCTCAACGTCCAACCTACAAAGTCCCATCACAAGGGAGAAACACAAACAAATAGACACTAACGATGTTTCTGTTTGCCCGTGTTGATACGGCTGTACGCCGTATGGACCTGAAAACTCAATTCCCCTGTACAAGAATACGGGTGAACCGTATGGGTTGACAGGTGTGTATATACGAGGATGTTTTCATCCAATTGATGAGTGTTTTTTTTTTTTAATGCCGCCATATCATTAGCCACGATGTATCTGTCAGCAGCAGATGGGTTTGTTATTCATGGCAGGAAAACCACGTCGCGTGGACACGGCCGATGAAGATAGCACCGGCGCGCGTGGAATTTGTTGAACCGAAGGGTACGGCCACGTTGATGCTTTGTAGTGCTCACGCTCCACATTACATGGTGAATCCTCACCTAATGCAGTGGCTTGCCAGGTTGTTTCATGCCTTTGCTGACTGCGTCAGGTCAAGGGTAACAAAGACAAAGATCCCCCGTATAGCCTTGAACAGACTGTTGGGGCAAGTGCTGTTAGCGAGTCGCACAGATGAGGGCCGGCACGGCACACGAGGGGGTGAGTGGCCAGCACCACGCTCGGCCGCCTTTGTCTCCCCAGTGGCAATGTTTACACACTGCACCAGGTACTCATTTGAGGCCGAGTCTACTTAGGGGAGCCCCAGGACCCGTTCAGGTAGTCGTCACCGGTGTTGTTAGCCATGAGCGGGAATCGAACCCGGGTCGCCGGGTTCATAGCGCAGCGTAGCGCTGACCCCTATGCTGCCCACTAGGTCAAAGGTGGCACAGTGGTGACAACACGCGTGTCTAGTGGTGGTGACACGCGTGTCTAGTGGTGGTGACACGCGTGTCTAGTGGTGGCGACACGCGTGTCTAGTGGTGGTGACACGCGTGTCTAGTGGTGACAACACGCGTGTCTAGTGGTGGTGACACGTGTGTCTAGTGGTGGTGACACGCGTGTCTAGTGGTGGTGACACGCGTGTCTAGTGGTGACAACACGCGTGTCTAGTGGTGGTGACACGTGTGTCTAGTGGTGACAACACGCGTGTCTAGTGGTGGTGACACGTGTGTCTAGTGGTGACAACACGCGTGTCTAGTGGTGACAACACGCGTGTCTAGTGGTGACAACACGCGTGTCTAGTGGTGACAACACGCGTGTCTAGTGGTGACAACACGCGTGTCTAGTGGTGGCGACACGCGTGTCTAGTGGTGGCGACACGCGTGTCTAGTGGTGGTGACACGCGTGTCTAGTGGTGGTGACACGCGTGTCTAGTGGTGACGACACGCGTGTCTAGTGGTGGCGACACGCGTGTCTAGTGGTGGTGACACGCGTGTCTAGTGGTGGTGACACGCGTGTCTAGTGGTGACAACACGCGTGTCTAGTGGTGACAACACGCGTGTCTAGTGGTGACAACACGCGTGTCTAGTGGTGACAACACGCGTGTCTAGTGGTGGTGACACGCGTGTCTAGTGGTGGTGACACGCATGTCTAGTGGTGGCGACACGCGTGTCTAGTGGTGGTGACACGCGTGTCTAGTGGTGACAACACGCGTGTCTAGTGGTGGTGACACGTGTGTCTAGTGGTGGTGACACGCGTGTCTAGTGGTGGTGACACGCGTGTCTAGTGGTGACAACACGCGTGTCTAGTGGTGGTGACACGTGTGTCTAGTGGTGACAACACGCGTGTCTAGTGGTGGTGACACGTGTGTCTAGTGGTGACAACACGCGTGTCTAGTGGTGACAACACGCGTGTCTAGTGGTGACAACACGCGTGTCTAGTGGTGGCGACACGCGTGTCTAGTGGTGGTGACACGCGTGTCTAGTGGTGGTGACACGCGTGTCTAGTGGTGGTGACACGCGTGTCTAGTGGTGACAACACGCGTGTCTAGTGGTGGCGACACGCGTGTCTAGTGGTGGTGACACGCGTGTCTAGTGGTGACAACACGCGTGTCTAGTGGTGGTGACACGTGTGTCTAGTGGTGACAACACGCGTGTCTAGTGGTGACAACACGCGTGTCTAGTGGTGACAACACGCGTGTCTAGTGGTGGTGACACGCGTGTCTAGTGGTGGTGACACGCGTGTCTAGTGGTGGTGACACGCGTGTCTAGTGGTGGTGACACGCGTGCCTAGTGGTGGTGACACGCGTGTCCAGCGGTGGCGACACGCGTGTCTCGCAGCAGCAAGGCCTTGGGTTCAATTCCCGACGAGGATGCCTCCCTGTATGTTCTTCCCCCTACATTTGTTTCCTCCAGGTTTTTTTTCTTTCCTCCCATAGCTAAAAACAACGATACATTGTTACTAATATTGGCCATATATTCCAATTCTATAAATTAGCTGTAAATTACTCATTTGGGACAGCAGCCAAATACTCGAAATGCCTGCTGATTCTAAATGTGGAGGAAAAAAACAGAGGACCCGGAGAAAAATCCATGTGACCACTGGGAGAGAGACACGAAACTCCACTTGTGCAGGCGTCAGGGTAGGGATCGAACCCACGAACTTCTGTCTACCAGGCGAGGTAGTCAACGTCTCCTAGCCACCGTGGCGCCATAATCTGGCCCTCCTGCGAACGTGCCTCTCCTCTTGCTGATTGTGGCTGCACCGCACTGCTGTCGCATTCTATTCTGAGCTTAAACTTTGCTAACACTACCCTGCAGTGCAGTTCCTTAGCGGTGTCCCGCACACATGTTTATTCAAGTGCCAGAAGTATATTTTCTGGTTTTCATTGTTATAGACTCTGGAAGATGAGACGTTACTCTTCCTGCTTCTAACACCTGTTCATTATGAGAACTGGGGTTGTTGACTGATGATCTGTTTTTTAAACAATTGTTTTCAGCATCTATTATTGATTCCAATAATCATGGAATCGACGGTGGAATCCAGTTAAATTCTGGTAACGGTTGAACCGAGTGGCGGCAAAAGGCCGGCATTCGATTGCGCATCGATTTCTCCCAAGCAGTCATCGGTCACGCTGCCAAACCAAAATCAGCAAAAGTGCCATTCACGTGCACGATGATCAGTAAATGACAAACAACAACTTCCAGCGTCACATTTGCCACGCACGGGCCTACGTTCACTCACGCAGCGATGTGGCGTTAAACCCGCAGCTCGCTCACGGTCCCCGTTGAGACCTCACGCGAGAGCTTTGTCGTTGATTTATTGAAGCGAAAGCTTCTACACGTCACTGCCATACAGTTCGAGCGCCAGATATGCAATACAAATAAATAAATGTTTGTCAATGTTATATTTGAGTGGATGTCAGCCACAGGAGCCACGTGACATCGATGTTCGGAAGCAGCACACGCAGTTTTGTAGTAGCAGGAGGAGGGAAGTCGCAGAGATCGCGTTGCTCAAGGCCGTGTGCCCCCCAACAGCTTTTTTTGCCTCGACTCAGCCGATGGGGCGCAGCTGCCGACGGCCGCGTGGGCTGTGGAAGGGCAGACGAAATGAATCCCCGATGTGCCTTCTCTGAACCCTGTTTTGTACACGAACCCCATTTGTGATCAGGGACCAGAAGCAACGATGACAATGTTTACAAAGTTTTCGTGATTAACCCTTTCCCATTCCGAGGGCGTACATGTACGTCAAGAAAAACTAAAATAAGATAACTTTATCGGTACCGAGGCTCCCACAAGGCCCATGCAGGAGGGTGTGTGGCACAGTTTGGCGCCAGCTATCGTAGAGTGCGGTCGTGTCGCTACAGTTCTCTGCGGTGAATACAGTGCCTTTAAAAACAACGGCCCTATGCCTCTCTAAATTAAATTTATGCTGAACCGCTTGACATCTCGGAACGGCAAAGAGCTAATAGACCATTGCGTTTTAATAAAGACCCATGGACAAGAGAGATGCAACAGTTTCCCTGAACAGAAGGATATTTTTTTCGTCCGAGACATTAAAAAGCTTCGGAGCCATCAAAGCATGCTGCAAGTTTTGCATTTCATTTCCGATATTGAGCAGTGATGGGCCGGGCGTGAGTGAGTTTTTTCTTCTATTTATTCTCATAAACCACATTGGTGGCCACGTGCAATGCATCAGTGGCACACGGGATTTGAACCTGCACTGGGAACACCCCGGTCAGTGGTTCTCAATCTTTTTGGACCTGCGGACAGATGACCACCAATCCCAAAATATTGTCGTGGGCCACCGTACAGCTAAGAGTCTGGTGTTTTTTGAACAATGGAATCTGCAACTGAAGCTATGCACTTTTAAATCATTTCGATTGAAAACTCATTTCTTAATAACAGATTTTTTTGTGTTTGGTTTGTTGTCCTTCCCCCGCACCTCCTATGAGCACAGTCGGCTACGTATGGTGCGAAAGAAGTTCAACATATATACATACTGTGATAATAGGGTTTTCCCCTTTTATCTGGAAACAAAACAGGTGTTAAGATGTTAAAACACCAAACCTTTTACAAGGAATCATGTCTACATTAACCACAATGCATGTGGTCAGAATGCAAACAAAAAACATACTCTGATAATAAATGCATATTCTTTGAAACTGATTGGCGTCCTCTGGTCGAACACCATATGAGACTAGGCTCTAAAGAAAGCTGTCTCTGGTGTGGACCAATCAGTTTCAAGGACAATGCATATATTATCAGAGTATATTTTTTGTTTGCATTCTGACCACACGCATTGTAGTTAATGCAGACATGATTCCTTGTAAAAGGTTTCAGTTTGATGTTTTAACATATTAACACCTGTTTTGTTGCCAGATATTTTGGTACTGGCAAAGGAGGTCCCATGATGTATATACATACCGTACATATACAGTTGCGCATAGCAGCAGCGGGTCCACAGACCACAGGTTGGTGAACCACTGCTCTCGGTTAATTTGAGTTTTTTATATAAAAAACAAATGGTATGGTAGGTGAACAACAGCAGCACTGGGGAGACAAAGGCTGCCCGGCACCGGTTCTGCACACGTCACCGTTTGTCGCACCGCGCCAGCCGTAACAGGCGTTCCTCTCGCGGTCCCAGGGCTATGCGGCATCTTTGTCAACGTGCGTGTCAGGGGGTATTGCGAGTGGTACCCAGGGCTCTGTGCTGTACGTATCACTGCGTTCAACTTATATTCAACTGGCTCCATCGCCCAGGTCAACACAGCCGCAAAGAGTTCACCAGGCTAAATAGGACGGCCTTTGCTCTGTTGAGCGTCAAAGTGGTTCCAGTGCACGCGGCCGGCTCGCTCACCTGGGAATCCAGCGGCCAGCCCGGCCGGGGATGTCTATCTCTTGACCCCCTCATCCAAGGTGTGAAATCCAACGCACGGGGTGCGGAGACACGGCAGTGCGATTGCTCTCTCATTCTCCTCACGCGTCCTCCACAAACAGATAATGCAACCCCCAAAAACATGTCTGGGTTATCTGCGTCTTCGGTCCACAACATTGCCCGCGTTATAAATTGTATTATTGTTACGTGACGTTCTGATTTGTGTTTTACGTACCACGTTTGAAATGGCGGGAACGCTCCTTGTGGCTTAACCATGTAGTAAAACACAAGCACGTGGTTTGCAGGGCCATCGTCGTGTGGCAATGTTGTGGCTCGATTTCCGACCACATAATTTCGCAGTTACCACAGTGAGCACATCGAGCCTTGGTCTATCAAAGGGAATGGAGCAACGTTGCAAAGAACTACACTGTACGTGAGTGTGAGGCAAGTTTCCCCTTGGATGAATGGTAACGACGTTTAAGGTTGCCATGGTTGCAGTTCTCCGAGCATTTTCTGGCTAAACGTTTAACCGCGTAAACATGAAATAAATACAATGCACCAAGGTCATCCGTGAAGTCTGTGGAGGAGGCGGCCAAGCCACTCCATCTTTGCTCTCCGAGTCTTGCCGCGCGTTATTTGGCAGGATGTGTCCGACGTTTAGTTCCGCAGGGTGTGGGTGTCCCGTTCACCGCTGAATCTTGCAATGCGCACACGTTTAGAGTTAATTTTATTGAGAGAGATGCAGAAAACCTTAGTGACACGACCGCACTCTACGATAGCTGGCACCAAACTGTGCCACACGCCCTCCCGCATGGCCTTCTGGGAGCCTTGGTACCGATAAAGTTATCTTATTTTAGTTTTTTCTTCCGGTTTCGTTTTGATGACGTTCACGTACGTCATCGGAGCGGGAAAGGGTTACATTGAGCAATAGCTCCCCCTCCTCGTTTGCCAGCTGCTGCTGATCACGCGGTACAAAACCCAAAAGACGGCGGGGAGCCATGCAGCACGACTGCTTAAAAAACCCCTACGCAGTAAGCGCACTGGCTGCATTGAATCTTGCAAAAGGCGGCGGATACATTGTGAGTGGAATTTGAGTAAATATCGTCTGTTTTTTAAAAAGAGTGGAACGTTTGACAACGGGCCGGCCGTGTGTGGTAGTGGTTAACCCGGTCAATGTTTATTGACTCGCATAGGGCAGTGGGGTGATTTCTGGATGCAACTTTGAGGAGGGACGCGAGCACGAGTTTGCCGCCAGATTGTAGAGCTTCTCGCCCTCCCGGCTCTCGACTTCCGACCCTCTTCGGCCGATGACTTTCTCCTCTCATCATGAGAATAAATGAAAACCGTTTTTGTCAGTCCACTGGATGAAGGCCCTCCCCAAGCCGTCGCCATCCTCCAGCGGTCTTGCAGCATTGACGATCCATCTCGCTCCTGCACCCGACAAAATTTTCATCGCTCCATCTCGACATTGGATGCCCTCTCAGACACGCCCCCCTCTCCTCCAGCTACCATTCTATCACCAGTCTCGAATATGAACCCACCTGGGACCCACACCGCACCCACCCGGGACCTACTCGGGACCCACCTTGGCCCTCCCCCGTCCCCCCCCCCCCCGCCTCCCCGCCTCCCCGCCCCCTCGCACCCACTCGGGCCCCACCCGGGACCCACCCGGGATCCACCACAGCCCCACTCCGGACCCATCCCAGACCCACCTGGGACCCACTCGGAACCCGCCCGGGACCCAATGCAGACCAACTGGGATCCACCCCAAACCCACCCCAGACCTACCCCGGGCCGAGCCCTCTTCCCTGACTCACGACGTGTATTCACCAAGCTCACCAACTTTCCTCCACAGTCCGCATGTCTCCGATGTGCGTCGCCCTCCTTATCCATCGCGCTTTTATGGGCATGCAACTCCCGGTGCTTCTTTTGCATGCCTCTCCAGATTTTACTCCATTTCTTAGTGCTCAAAGCTTCTGAAATCATACGTCATAGCTGCCAACATTGCGCTGATTGATGTTCAAAATCGCTTTAGCTAATTCCTGAAACATGCCCCATTCCCCGTGTGAATATCCCACAGTATGCACGCATGTTAATTAGTTTAATCCAGCCAGACAGCTACAAAATACGTCTTTGTGAAAGCCGTGCGATTGACTCTCGTTTCTGATATTCCACGAATGTTTATTTAAAATGTCCCCCCCCCCACTCACTTTCACTTCATGGCCGTTTCGATCGCAGCCCTCGCTTTGCCCCCCCCCCCCCAGCCCTTTCCTCGTCCCGCTTTGGGCCTAGCGAGAAGGGGGCTCGTGAATTTCGTCAGCGTGCATCACGCGGTTCGTTTCCGAAGGCGGCGTCGGCCATTAGGCACTTTACGCGGAGTCCGATTGCGTGCTTGCAGCTGTCATCTTGTGGGCGTCTGCGTAAGTGTCCGCGCTCCAAACGTACCGCTAGGCTGGCATGGCCGCCGCTACTGAACTATTTATTTTGTACCAGGTATAAGGCCCCACTGAGCTTTTCGCTCCTTGTCAGAAGCGGCCTGGCCGCAAATGATAGCTCAACGAAGTGGCTCATCATCGCGCGGAACATTTATTGCAGCAGCCAAGTACTCTAAACGTGTGTCGTTGATTCTAAACGTCGAGGAGGAAAAACCGGAGGGCCCGGAGAAAAATCCACGCGACCACAAGAAGAGAGAGAGGCACGCAAAGTCCAAATCCACAGCAGGCGTCATGGTCAGGATCGAACCCACGACCTCCTGCCAACCAGGCGAGGTAGTTAACATCTCGCCACCAGCTCAGGCTCTCAACGGAGTGTTCTCACCCGGCACCGGCAGGAAGAGGGAACGTGCAGTCATCTCTCAGGATGCTCCCGTTTTGGCACACAGCACCGGAGACACAGTGTGGGTGGGGTAAAGGATAGCATTCAACTGGCTCCAGGTTTATGTCGGGTGGTATGTTTTAAAACAATATTAAATTCAACATTTTTAGTTAATTCCCCTGCCACCATCTGTGCAGTATCACGTCACGAAGCGAATACTCCTTTCGGATCTCTCGCGGAGCCATGCATCCCTTCGTGTTAGAGAATGGCCCGCAGAAGCAGACATCACAGAGATACTCCTGAGAGCTCCGCAAATGCCGTCTGACCTACGGCAGCATTTCCCACCCACTCTGCATATGGGAGTAATGTTCGTTGCACGACAGTCAAACCCATATTTTAAATTCTCAGAGCAAGAATTTAGCCAAATAAGTGCAGGAGGGAATGTAATGGGATGCTTTTTTGTGAGTGCGGTAACTGACGGTGACTTGGGGTGAGACTCGCTCCGCTTTGGAACTCGCTTTTAATCACGGGCGGCTTAAACCTGGGATTCAAACCCAGGCTCTCAGTGGTGCCGCCACTCTGACCTCTGAGCCACCTGGCCACGTCTTGACCTTTGACCCTTTATTCGGGTTATGGATGCGCTTCTAGTTGTGGCGTTTGGCGCAGCCGTTTGGCTGACGGCGCTTTGAACCCAGAAGAAGGAGTTGTATTCCTGGCCACGGCTAACACGTCAGTCTGGGGTTATATCTGAGCGGGTCGTGGCCACCCTCCAACCGCAACTTCGCCAGCCCACGCTGACTGACCGTCTCGGTGGATTCATGGTCAAGCAATCCCCAGCGACCGACACGCCATTGGCAGTGGGCTGATGAGGGCCTTTAAATCAAATGAAAACCATACCATGGTTTCTTATCTACAATTACACACACTAAATCAAGGTCAGAGAGTGTCAGTGGTCCGATGGCAAGCACTCTCTATCGTCGCCATCCAGGCACTGGCATTAACCATAAGATTATCACACATCTCAACCGTCCTTGCATTACCACATTGACGGGCATTATCACACACTCGCAAAGGAAGTGGCAGCAGCATGACGCAACAGCGGTGGCCACATGGCACGGCTGCTGCCGGAGCACACAGTTCCTGCCTCGGGCTGATTGATGATCCAGAACTCAGCGATCCGCTCCAGGAGTCCCTCACTGGCTCGCTCACTCACCGGGCAAGTCAGTCGCCTCCTTGTCACTCTACCGTGGTTTTCTCTCGCCGTCAAGTTCACTCCCTGATGGCGAGGACTCAGCCTTCCAGACAGGCTGTTTTGTCCCATCCACAGCGTGTTCAACTGAGACAACGCGTGTAACCACACTTCTCTTTCTGCTTCTTATTAAAACTAAAACTAAACAATTTAAATTTTAACAGTTGAGGCCCACTGAGCTATAAAGCTGTTTTCAGAAGGGACCTGGCCACAAATGATAGCTCAACGAAGTGGATTATCACGTGGACATTTATAGCAGCCAAATACTCTAAACTCATGTTTCTAAATGTGGAGAGAAAAACCGGAGGACCTGGTGAAAACTGCACGCGACCATGTGGAGAGAGACACGCAAACTCCACATATACAGCAGGCGTCAGGGTCGGGATCAAACCCACGACCTCCTGTATACCTGGCGAGGTAGTTAACATCTCGCCAACGCACTGCCCCACTTTGGAATTCCCTCCCCCATCGTTTATTTCCCCCCCAGTCGTTAACAACCCCGCTCAATTCAAGTTTTTAAATTTCAACTGCGCCGTTTCGTTGTTGCTGGCGGCTTTAGCGCCTTGAGCCTCTGGGCCCCGTGCCCGGCGACCGTGAAGCGTCGGCAGCAGCAGCGGCAGCGGTGGCGGCGGCCCTGTCGCGAATCTCGCGGTGACAGTGGAGCAGGCGTGGCGCGTCGTCGCTCTCTCTCTCTCCTCTCCGGCGGAGATGAGAATCACGTCACCGTCAACGATAACTGGCGATGGTGAACTTGTGAGTGGCGGCTGCGTCGGTGGTGAGCGTTCTTGAGGCTTGGTGAGGCATTGACGACTACCGGTGAGTCATCAGCCATCATCAATGACAGAGTCGTCTTAATGATTAGCAAGAGACATGGTTTTAGAAACCTCAATTCCCACACTGGACAGGTGATGGGCAGTTCTCGGTAACACCATTGGCATCGTCAGCCTTGTGTCGAGCTGGGCATGGCTTTTAGGGGGTTTCCTGCCTTCAGGAGGCGCAGGACGTGGGAGCGGCGCAGGTCATAGGCCATGCCAATCGCACCTCCGACTGGCGCGGTTGGCTACGTATGGCGCGACAGAAGTTCAACATGCATACGTACAACGCATTTACAATAAAGGGGTCGATGGCAGCCTTGAGTCCCTTTATTGACTGAGTTGAATGATTGTCCCAGCTCAAGCTATGATCAATCCAAGATGAAGAGAATCGATGCGAGACGGGAGAGTGCACTGCGAGCTTGAGACCGATAAGTAACGGCTGAGCGCCTTCAGCATTGAATCGTAATAATACTGATTATTTATAACGTAATGAGCACAGTTTTTCGTTCTCTCTCAGAGAGAGAGGAATGAATCGGAGGTGCGGGGAAAACCCACAGACAAGTGGGAAAGAAGGCAACCGGAACCGGTGCCAACAGTTGCCCAAACACTCTGTGGCCCTATAATTTCGATTTAAAGCTTTCGTGACTGCAGGGATTCATCTTCTTGGTTCTTTCGGTAAAGTCACGTAGAAGGGAAATAATAAAATAATAAAAATAAAACATAATAAAATAATTCTCACGTTTCGGCCACAACGCAAGCAGCTGTCCTCAGGTGAAGAACAGGTCTGTCGATTCAACAGACAGACATAAGACAGCGTCTTTCAGACAGACCTGTTCTTCACCTGAGAACGGCTGCTTGCGTTGTGGCCGAAACGTCGTGAGAATTATTTTATTATGTTTTATTTTTATTATTTTATTATTTCCCTTCTACGTGACTTTACGGAAAGAACCAAGAAGATGACTCTGGCCCTGTTTTGGGAAGTTTGGCACAACCCGACTTTCGAGCGTTTGATCAGAAGAAGAATATATTAATTTGTATGCGAGGAATCCGATGAGCTTATTAAGCTCTACTTCGCCGATATTCATGTGGGAGGATAGCGGAGGAGGGCAACGACGCTCAATCCCCACGCGGACGGAGTACAGATGGACACAATCCACTTGCTGCTCTGCCTTACCCCGGTTAAACCCGGAGGTGGCGACCTCGACGCCCACGGGTAGAGAGGGAGTTTCACGGATTTGAGTGATCCACCAACCCTTGCCTCCGCAGTGCTGGATTGCAGGCGTGCACCGCCAGTGCACGCCTGCAATCCACGGTGGTGGTCAGCGGGGGAGATAACTTTGGGAAGTGCGAAAAGGTCTAACATCAATCATTGCTGCGTGCAAAAAACAGATATGGTAGAGGCAGAGATGTTGGGGTGTTGTGGTGGCGAGATGTTAACTACCTCGCCTGGTATGCAGGAGGGCGTGGGTTCGATCCCCACCCTGACGCCTGCTGTATATTTGGAGTTTGCGTGTCTTTCTCCCCATGGTCGCGTGGATTTTTCTCCGGGTCCTCCGGTTTTTCCCTCCATGTTTAGAAATCAACATCACGCATTTAGAGTATTTGGCTGCGATACATTTCCACGTGATAAGTCACTTCGTTGAGCTATCATTTGTAATGGCCAGATCTCTTCTGAAGAAGAGCTGTATAGCTCTGTGGGCCTTACCTGGTAAAATAAAAAAAGTTTTGTTTAATATTTGAGAGTGTGATGCATCACCTTGCGGAGCTGAAATATGCAAAAAAATTCGTCGGTGCACGATATGGACTTGAAAAAAAGATTGTGATCTTCCTTTCAATATAGGTACATTCAGAGCTTGTTCAGGAATTTCATGGAAGGATTGGGTAAGAAGACTTGAAACATCAGAGGTAGCACATGGCCAGAAAGTGTGGAAGTGACAGGACAACAGAGTTCGTGATGTGTTGGGCACATGTGCAGGAGTGAGGAGGCGAGGGAAGGCAGGTTACCGGGACGGGCACTGAGTGGGTCACCAGGGGGCAGCGGCCAAAGGGGAGATCTGAAGCCAGATGGTGGGGTGCTTTAAGAGGGGGTGAGGCGGGAGGGATTCAGGTCAAGTGTTGGGACAAGCGAAAAATACTGAATCTCAGAAAAGGCAGCGATGGGAAGGTGTGCTGGCATCCACAGCTTTGAGTGCGATGACTTCTTGACCTTTATATTTTGGAATATTCTCTCCTCATGAAGTCCGGTTTCCAAATTTTCACCCTCTGTCTATATTTACCGAGTAATTACCATGCCATTCCACCGGAAAATAATGGGCAAAACCTGTTTTTTCCTCTGCGGATGGCATCATAACTCTAATGCCTAAAACCTGTCCCTGGACAGAGCTGACTAATGAGGTCCCAATCCATAATAAGACAAAGATCCCCCCTATAGCGTTAACAGACTGTTGTGGTAAGTGCTATTAGCGAGCACCTATGAAGGCCGGCACGGCACACGGGGGGTGAGTGGCCAGCACCACGCCCAGCCGCCTTTGTCTCCCCAGTAGCAATATTGACACATCACACCAGGTACTCATTTTAGGCGGAGTCGACCTAGAGGAGTTCCCAGGGCCGGTTCAAATAATCGTCACTGGTGTTTTGGCCGTGAATGGGAATCGAACCCGGATCGCCGGGTTTGTAGTTCAGCGTGCTCACCGCTCCCCAATCCACAACACGCACACACATGCGGTTGCATGCCTTGATGCCGCAAAATGTTTTCGCAATTTTGTCGAAGTCTTTCCCAACACTCGTGCATTTAGTTGCGCTCTCCATTGCCTGTACGGTCAGCTGCGCTTACGTAGATGTGTATATATTTATGTTTGTGTGTGTAGGAGCACTGCTGCACACACATGTTGTGACCTGCGGAATCCTTTCCACAAATCCACAAGTTGCTGAGTTCTCTTTCACCTTGCAGAGGCATTATTTATTTCACTGGAAACTAATCGGACTTACGATTAATACAAAAGGCAGTTCTAACAAAAAACGAGTTTTCAATTTGCATTGAAAGCACATAACTCCAGTGGCTTCCTAACATCGGATGGAAGAGCATTCCAGACAGCCACAGAAGAGCATCTGAATGCACGCGATGCGGTGACCATCTCTGCTCCACGGTTAGCCAAAAGCCGCTGCTGCGAGGATGACCAGCGGAATTTTATAGCACAACACCTCCGACTAGCACGGGTTGGCTACGTATGGTGCAAAAGAAGTTCAACGTACGTACATACAGCTCGAAGAAGGCAAAGATTTATTGTTTAATTCCTTCCCAGTTTTTTTTTTAAGTTGGCTTGGCCACATTGACAGCACAGAAAGGGTTGTCACTGCACGGCCGCTCCCACAAGCTGGGTTCTGACTTTCTGTGGAATGTTTCACCCCTCCCTAACCTCACGCTCGCGCTGACTTGGCAGGACTACTGCTGCTGCTGCTGCTACGACCGCGTGGGTTTTCGCCGGTTGTACTGCTGCTGCTGCGATGTTGTTTTCGGGTTGTACCGCGTGCCGCTCGTTCCGCGCGCTGCGCGTCCTCCAAGACGCACGTAGAGCACGAAACGTCCGACATTGTGCCGGGACACCCACATGGTCGGCCGTGGCAATGCCACTGTCCTACCTTTGGGGTTTACTCCAGCTCAGGGAGAAAGAGAGATCGGTTGGTGCAGAATCAGCGATTGTCCGTGGCGCGCGTTGTTTGGCAAATAGCGGGGATAGTTTACTGCTGCTCGTGTTTTGTGGATTGGATGGGGTTCTATGAACAATCACGGTCGCCGCGGTGGCAAGATGTTAACTACCTTGCCGAGTATGCAGGAAGTCGTGGGTTCGATGCCAACCCTGACGCCCGTATATTTGGAGTTTGCATGTTCTCTCTCCCCGTGGTGGTGTGGATTTTTCTCCGGATCCTCCAGTTTTTCCTTCTACATATATAAAATCAATATGTTACATCATGGGATCTCCTTTACCACTACCAAAATATGAGAATAGGTTTTCCCCTTTTTTCTGGCAACAAACAGGTGTTGAGATGTTAAACACCAAACTGAAACATTTTACAAGGAATCAGGTCTGCATTAACCACAACACTTGTGGTCAGGATGCAAACAAAAACATACTCTGACAGCATATGCATTTGTAATGCGGTTGTAAACGGCCCTTCTGAGGTGCCGTCAGGGGGGGAGGAGTTAGGTCACGTGGGGGGAGAGGGGTTGAGTATAGAAGGAGGGGAACCGGAAGAGCAGGGGGGAGTGACGGGGAACCAGGAACAGAGGAAGGCCACGAAGGGCGAAGCGGGGTGTGGCGAGATCGCCACGAACACGGGGGGAGCGAGGATCGGCACCGTTGGCCAGCGGTGACCGACCCGAAGCAGCGAGGAGGCTGCAGTCAGCAGCGGGGCTGCACAGAGAGAGTGGGCAGCGGGTCTGCATACAGTGACAGCCAGAGGGTCTGCACATAGGGGTAGCAGCAAGTCTGCAGGGAGGAGGTTACAGTAGATGAAGCAGAGAGTCAGAGGGGTGAGGAAGCTATAATAGCAGTGAATAGCCGGGGGCTACAAATACAGGAGTTATAACAGAGTGCCGTGTGGGTAAAGACGTGAACCTGAATAAAGACACGAAGACAGAAAGAAGTGTTCGAATCCTTTTATTACACTGGAGTCAGAAGTGAAACGGCATGGCGAAACAACTGAGGAAGAAGAATATCCCATCTCCGGCGTCGGCTTCATCATCGGACGACGACGATCTTCCTCCTGAGGTCGGCTTCACTTCGGCGGAGGGAGAGATCCGTGAGGGCCCGGGTGTGGAGGAGGTTGCCGCTGCGCCCGACCCATCTGCGTTGAAGGACGAAGATTTAAGATGGACCCGGATGGCGGAGCAACTGGCGACCCTAAAAACCGTCATCACGGAGTTGTGTGACCTTGTCACGCCAAGGGCGGCGTTGGAAGGTGATGGTGGTGATCGGCAGGAGCCCGGGTCGTCTTCGATGGCGCCGCCATCGACCACGCGGCGTGAAGACGCCATCTTGGGCGTGGCGCACCACGGAAGGCGGGAAGCCGCCATCTTGGGGCCGCCACGAAGATCGTCCGCCATCTTGGCGACACCGCGTTGCGACGCCTTGCTGAACTTGCCGCCGGAAGAGTCGGTGACGGACGGAAGCAGGCCAAGGAGCCGCAGTCGTCACCTTACAACTGTTAAGGAGTTCTCCATCGGGGGCGATTGGAGTGCGTTCGCTTGTCGATTTTTGGCGGCGGTACGAACGGCAAGGTGGACGGACGCCGAGGCGCTGGAGGTGCTTCCGACTCTCCTTGACGATGAGTCTGTTCGTTTTTTTCGCTCTATAAAAGCTGCGAAGAAGAAAACATTGCGTGGAGTGTTCGACGAAATGGCGGACGCGTACGAGCCACCGGATGACGCCCATCGCCGCTTCGTGCAGCGGCAACGCGCACCGGAGGAGTCGCCTGTAGCGTACAGGGGCGCCGTGCTGGAACTCGCGATGGCCGCTTACCCGGAGACGGAGCCTGACCTGCTGGAACCTCTCATCTTGGGGAAGATGTTGGAGTTATCCCGGGATCTGGGCATTCCTATGCCGGCTTGCGGTCACGAGAAACTCACGTCCCGGACCGCGGCTAAGTGTTTGGACGCCCAGTTCAATCTCCGCCGCTGGAAACAAGTCACGGCGTGGACGGGCGGTCCTGTCGTCGATGGGGGGGCCGTAGGGTGGGACCCTACAAAGGCCGTGTACGTGCCGGATGCGACCGGCCCAAAGGAGCTGTCGGCCGCCTCCACTCCGTGGCCGGCTCGAAGCGAGCCGGGGCCGCGGGCTCCGCCGCCGGCGCGGCCACGTCGGGACGGGGTGCCTGCTGCGCGCCGACCCGACGTCGACTGTTTCCGCTGCGGCCGTCGGGGCCACTATGCCAGGGACTGCTGGGCCCGGGTTCCGGGGCCGCCCCAGCAGGAGGCCTCGATCGCGGACGTCCCAAAGAAAGACCCTCCGGCACAGGCAAGTCGGTGCGCACCAGACACCCGGCAAGGCCTGACACCTCACTCATCGCCGTTGTTGTGCGACGCGGATGTTCTAAAATATGGGAGGCCAGTATCTGCGCCTTGTCGCTCGATAACGCAGTGGCGTAAGTTGGCTCGGCGGGTTGTCGCGGCCGCTACAGGTTCGTCCACTGTACCGGGGTCGATCCAAGGGGTGGACGTGCGTATTTTGGTGGATTCCGGGGCGTCCGCGACCATTATTTCGGATGTCATATTCCATCTTTTGAACATCCCACCGGGGGCCGTGAGGCCGGCTTACGCTTCCTGCATCGCTGCGAACGGGGGTAGTATGGGCATCGTGGGACAGGTGGACGCTAATATTTCTATCGGGGGGGTCTCGGCCTCGGGCGTTGTGTTAATTTCGAGGTCCCTGGCGGTTCCTTGCTTGTTGGGCACGGATTTTTTGGCTAAGATGCCCATTTTAATTAGAATCAATGAAAATTGCATTGAACTGCCAGGGGGCCGCAAATTGGCGTTTTTACAGTCCACCTGGGGGCGACCGGCTCC
This sequence comes from Lethenteron reissneri, assembly GCF_015708825.2. Lineage (NCBI taxonomy): Eukaryota > Metazoa > Chordata > Hyperoartia > Petromyzontiformes > Petromyzontidae > Lethenteron > Lethenteron reissneri. The sequence goes on from NC_083800.1 coordinate 12,718,070, forward strand.
GGTTGCCCAGGTGCAGGCGTTATCGGAAGTTTCAGTTGATATTCCACCTGGCTCGCAGATGCTCATTCCCCTACGATACCGGAAGCCGGTTCCGGGTCGGCAGAGTGCTTGTGGAATTTTGCTGTCGCCGTCCGCCGCTGTTACGGGCGGATTGGCACTGGTGGGGGCGCAAACCATTGTCCGTCCGGATCAGCGCCCGTTTTTGCAGGTGTTAAATGCGACTTCTGAAAGCGTGTGTGTGCCGGCTGGTACCGTTGTGGCACACGCCACTACGGCGTTTACGGCTCAGAGTGACATTCCGGACGGGGGGCTGGTGGGTGGTGTTTCACACGACGGAGGGGTGGACGATCGTTGGATCGCCGAATTATGTGCGGAAAATTCGGCCCTTTCCGCTGAGCAGCGTTGTGCGATTCATAAATTATTAGCGAGCTATTCCGATGTGTTTAGCTCAGACGATTTGGACTTGGGACGCACCTCGCTGCTCTCTCATCACATCGAAACGGGGGACGCGGCCCCTATCCGCTTGAACTCGCGTCGGATGAGTCCGGCTGAGCGTGAGCACGTTCGAGGGGCAGTGGAAGACATGTTGAAAGCGGATATTATATCTCCGTCTAATAGCCCGTGGGGTGCGCCTGTCGTGTTGGTTAAAAAGAAAGATGGTAAATTACGATTTTGTGTGGATTTTCGGAAGTTAAATAAAGTGTCGGTGGCAGATGCGTATCCCCTGCCGCGTATGGACGATTCTCTCGACGCCTTGTCAGGGGCTAAGTTTTTTTCAACGCTAGATCTCTCTTCGGGCTTCTGGCAGCTTCCCCTTGACGAGCCCTCGCGGGAAAAGACAGCGTTCCGTACGCCGCAGGGGTTGTTCCAATTTAACTGTCTGCCGATGGGGTTGAATGCAGCCCCTGCCACCTTTCAGAGATTGATGGAGTTGGTATTGACGGGGTTGCAGTGGGAGACATGTCTCATTTATTTAGATGATATTATTGTCTTCAGCCGCACATTTGATGAGCATTTATTGCGGTTGGAGGCCGTTTTTGCCAGAATGCGTTCTGCTAATTTGAAATTCAAGCCTAAGAAATGTCATCTACTGCAACGTTCCGTTCGATACTTGGGACATATTGTTAGTGCGGACGGGGTGGCCACGGATCCAGAGAAAACTGCGTGTGTCCGGGATTGGGCAACCCCCGCCACGGTGGGTGATGTGCGTCGGTTTTTGGGGTTCGCCTCATATTACCGGAGGTTTGTTCCGAATTTCGCTACTATCGCCAGGCCTTTGCATCTCCTTACTGGGAAGGGGCACAAATTTGTGTGGGGACCGCCGGAGGAGGCGGCGTTTCGGAGCCTGCGCGACCTACTGGCTACTGCGCCGACGTTGGATTATCCGGATTTTGAACATCCCTTCATTCTGGATACTGATGCGAGTGACACCGGGATTGGGGCGGTGTTGTCCCAGTCAAAAGGTGGTGTTGAGCGTGTGGTGGCGTACGGGAGTCGGGTTTTGTCTCCCGCGGAAACTCGTTACTGCGTCACTCGCAGGGAACTTTTGGCTATTGTGTATTTTCTCCGCCAATTTCGACCGTATCTGTACGGTCGGTCGTTTATTGTCCGAACGGACCATGCGGCCTTGCAGTACGCTCTTAAGATGGACCAGCCATCCGGACAATTGGCGAGATGGCTGGACACGTTGCAAGAATTCTCCTTCCAAATTCACCATCGGAAGGGTGTGCGTCACGCTAACGCGGACGCACTGTCCAGGTTGCCGCAACAATCCCCTTGTGCGTGTGCGTCGGGGACGCATAGGTGTGGACCGGCTCAGCCCCCCCCTCAACCTGTCGCGCGGGCAGTGGATGTTCTCGAACCTCCGCTTACACCGGGACCGGTTGAGGGGGGACCGGCTGACGGGATTTTGCGTCTTCCAAGGTCTGTGTGGATTCGGGAGCAAATGTTGGACGATTCTTTGGTGTCGTTACGGAAACGAACGGAGAAGGCGGGTAAGGAAGTCGGTGCGGGTGGTAATTCGGAAACTGCTCTCCGAGATGGGTTACTGATGTGGAGGGAAGGGATACAGGAACACTGGCGTCTCGTTGTGCCTGCGTCATTGCGCTATGAGTTGATTCGATCTTTGCACTGTGACACACTTTTACACCTGGGGGTGCAGAAAACCCTATTGACGCTGCAACGAGACTATTATTGGCACGGCATGACGACGGATGTCGTCGGTCACGTTCGCGCGTGTCCCGATTGTGCCCGCCGTAAGCCGCCTAAACATCCATATGTTCCGCCGATACAATCGATTAAAGTATCTCGGGTTAATGAGTTGGTGGCGTTAGATATTTTGGGACCCTTTCCGCCATCAGCTAAAGGGAATAAGTATTTACTGGTGGGGGTGGAGTACCGCTCTCGCTGGCCGATGGCCTGGCCCTTGCCTGACCAGTCAGCGGCGTCTATCACGGACGCCTTTCTATTTGGGTATGTAATGGACAAAGGGGCTCCGGAGAGGCTCCTTACGGATCAGGGACGTAACTTTTCGTCTAAATTGTTGGGGGAGGTGTGTGCGGCTCTTGGAACTAAAAAGATACGGACGTCCCCCTACCACCCGCAAACGGATGGTATGGTGGAACGGTTGAATCGGACTCTGTCCGCCATGCTGTGCCATACAGTCGGGGAAAACCAATCTGATTGGGATTTGCATATCCCTGGGGTGCTTTCGGCGTATCGCATGACGCCGCACGCGGCTACTGGATACTCGCCGTTTTTCCTTATGTACGGCCGTGAGAACGTGCCGCCGATTCATGACCAGTTGGGAACCGGTGCGAGGGGGCCTGTTAAGCCTCTTCCTGAGTATATTAAGGACAACGTTCGGCGTGTCGCTGAGGCGAGGGAAAATGCCCGCATGGCTACTGCCAAGGCTCAGGCCAGGAATGAGCGGTGTGCCCGACGTTCAAAGGGGGAGTGTCCCTGGAAAAAGGGGGACCTGGCCTGGCTTCATTGCCCACAGGTGCGGCCAGGTACATCTCCTAAATTACATCGACCTTGGCAGGGTCCGGTCCGCCTCATTGAGGTTCCTAACCCACAGTCGGCGCGTGTTCAGGTTGGTGCACGGCGTTGGTTCGTGCACACGTCCCGGTTGAAGCCATACATTGCCCCACGGCCGGATGCGTCATCTCCCCAAGTTGCCTTGCCGGGGTCTGTTGCTGCCGACTCGCCCTTGCCTGTGTCTGCTGACCTTGCGAGAGCGCCTGTCGTACCCTTCACAGACAAGCCGGCCGTGACAGCGCAGGGAGGAGGACCTTCCGCTTGTGGGACGCCGACCGGAGCCGCAGAACCCACGGGACCTGCAGCTCTTCCTATCCCTCCGCGGACGCGAGTACGGGATGTTTCTGGACGCGAGCGGGACAGTGGCGGGCCTCCAATGGCGACGGAAGAACTTGCGCCCGTCGCCCCTAAAACCCTTCCACGTTCCCGCTCGGCGGGTGGGCCGCCTACCGTCCGGGACGGCCCGGCTACCCGTACTCGCTCGAAATCCCTCACGTTTCGTTAGATTGTGTTGTGTTGTGTTATTGTTATAATGTTCTTCAATGCTTCGTGTCTTTTTGCGTGTTGGCCCTTTACACCCGCATTGCTTTTCAGGTTGCAATTCAGCCGAGGTCGGCTGGATTTTCTTTAGGGGGGAGGGTGATGTAATGCGGTTGTAAACGGCCCTTCTGAGGTGCCGTCAGGGGGGGAGGAGTTAGGTCACGTGGGGGGAGAGGGGTTGAGTATAGAAGGAGGGGAACCGGAAGAGCAGGGGGGAGTGACGGGGAACCAGGAACAGAGGAAGGCCACGAAGGGCGAAGCGGGGTGTGGCGAGATCGCCACGAACACGGGGGGAGCGAGGATCGGCACCGTTGGCCAGCGGTGACCGACCCGAAGCAGCGAGGAGGCTGCAGTCAGCAGCGGGGCTGCACAGAGAGAGTGGGCAGCGGGTCTGCATACAGTGACAGCCAGAGGGTCTGCACATAGGGGTAGCAGCAAGTCTGCAGGGAGGAGGTTACAGTAGATGAAGCAGAGAGTCAGAGGGGTGAGGAAGCTATAATAGCAGTGAATAGCCGGGGGCTACAAATACAGGAGTTATAACAGAGTGCCGTGTGGGTAAAGACGTGAACCTGAATAAAGACACGAAGACAGAAAGAAGTGTTCGAGTCCTTTTATTACACATTGAATCAGTTTCAAAGACCTTTTACAAGGAATCATGTTTGCATTAACCAAAATACTTGTGGTCAGAATGCAAACAAAAAACATACTCTGATAGCATATGCATTGAATCAGTTTCAAAGGTTTCAGTTTGGTGTTTTAACATCTTAACACCTTTTTTGTTGCCAGAAAAAATGGGAAAATCTCTTCTCAAAATCAATGTGCTTTGAGCATTTGGCTGCTGTAAATTTCCGCACAATAAGCCACTTCGTTGAGCTGTCATTTGTGAGCAAGTCGCATCTAAAAGAGAGCTACATCGGTCAGTGGGCCTTGCCTGGTTAAAAAAAAATTGTATCAGCAGAGACAGCTTCAATGCACACGTGTCCACTGTGTGCGATGCTCGCAGAGTGTGGCAACTGCAGTCATCTGCTGTTCGACTGCCTTAGTCGCGTTATTAATTCGCTGATCACCCTTGCAGAAACTGTTTTACTCACACTTATTGAACTCAACTTGCAGCAGTGTATACTTCAGTTTACGGAGCCAAATAAGGGGGCGGGGTAGAGCGTGTGGGCAAAATGTGAGCGCCACTTTGCTGCGCTGCTTTCCACGATCAATTTCAGCTGCGCCACGTTTTTTTTCTTTCCCCCGCACCAGTTAATGGAAGTGAGTTTAGACGAGATGTCAAAACTATTTTGCTCTCCTCGTCGCGCCATCGATGGCGTTGTCTCAAGACGAAGGATCCACTCGGATCTCTCACCGAGCGGCAGCGCGTAACCCGTCCTGTTCGAGAACGGCTCACGGAAGTGGATATCGCTGATCTGTCCCTGAGGCCTCTTCAAATGACCTCTGGCCTACACGCGGTAGGGGACAGCACATCCACACGCGCTCTGCCCTGTGGCAGTAATGTTCGTCGCGCGACACTCAAACCGATATTTGTCACTCTCAGAGTTGAATTTTTCGTCCAGTTGAGTGACGAACGAAATGTAACGTGATGGTTGTTTTTTGTCCAGTCATTTGCTACTAGGCTGAGACCATCAACCGACTGGGTGTCAGTAAAAAAGAGTCTCATGACTCAGGCGATTTCTCCAGGATAAATATAAATTCTGATTCTCATTCTGAGCCCACGACACCTGAGAAGCCAGGTTAATCAACCTCACAATTAGAATTGTGATTATTCATACTCTTTGGTTCTTTCGGTAAAGTCAGGTAGGTATAAAAGGAAATAAATCACGACGTTTCGGGCGCAACACAAGCGTCCGTCATCAGGTGGGAAAGCATGGTCTGCTGCTGAGGCAGACTCTTTTAAAAGGTTTGAAATGATAATTGTTTTTTTACCCTTTTATCTGGCAACAAAACTGACACCTTTTTTACAAGGAGTCATGTTTGCATTGACCACAATACCTGCAGTCGGAATGCAAACAAAAAACACAACTCTGATAATGTATGCACTGTCCTTGAAATTGATTGGTCCACACCCGAGACAGCTTTCTTTAGAGCCTAGTCTCACTTGAGGTTCCAATGGCGAGGTTTGAAATGGGTGTAGCCGCAAGGGTCATAAATAAGTGGCCAGGGCTAGTGATGTTAATGTGAGAGATTAGCATGTTAATGTGAAATCGAAGAGTGGTGCAATCCAAAGCGGCCTCTTAGACGAGGCCACGGAAGTGGCTATGTTAATTTGAGAGATTAGCATGTTAATGTGAAATCGAAGAGTGGTGCAATCCAAAGGCGTGAGTGCAACCCAAAGGGTGGGAGAATTTGCACACACGTGCAAAATGTGTTCATGCTCGTTCAAGGTGGTGACGATGCATGGCCTGGCGGCAGATGGTGGAGCCGCGAGCACACGGCATCCCGCGTCTGCAGCGGCGCCTATTGATGATCCACACACCATGCTGATTCCTCCTGCTCTGTGGGCACATGTTTGCATCGAAGCTATCGTTTTCGTTACCATGGTTTGTTAACTGCATTTTATATTTACTGAAAAATTTGGCCTGCGGCACTCCGGTTGACAGTACTTGAGGGTCAACATGGTGAAGTTGCGAGTTCAAATACCGGTTGGGTTTCACTGAACCCATCATCACTTTGTGGTTGGTAAAATAGGCACTAGCATTGCGGGAAGTCAACAGTGGTTGGTGGGCCCACCTGGGGGAATCTGTAGGTGCTGTGGTGGCGAGATGTTGACTACCTCGCCTGGCATACAGAAGGGCGTGGGTTCGAACCCGACCCTGATGCCTGTATATTTGGAGTTTGCATGTTCACTCTCCCCGTGGTTGCATGGATATTTTTTCAGGTCTTCCTGTTTCCCCTCCACATTTAGAATCATGCATTTACAGTGTTTCGCTGCTATAAATGTCCATGTGATAGCTCACTTCGTTGAGCTATCATTTGTTTCCAGGTCATTTCTGAAAAAGAGCTAGATCGCTTAGTGGGCCTTACATGGTAAAATAAATAAATAAACGGTTTCATTTTTGTAAATTCCACCGATGGCTTTTTAACTCGTGTCCTTGGATTCTGGGGAAGAGCAACGCGGTGAATGAGTCATCTGCAGGTGTGGCTAAAGGTGTTTTTATGGTTGAGGGTTGTGGGCACAGTCACAAGAGGCAGAGGGAGCCTCTTAGAGGCACCCACAAAGTAGCAGTGGGATTCTTAGGGGATCAGAGACCAATGCAGTTATTCACGTCAACAATATTGTGTTGTTTCATTTTATTTATATGGAGTGCTCTTGCCATACACATCTGAAAATCCAGCAGGATGTGTTTCACAAACCTGTCTCTGCTGATGAGACCCAGACAGTGAAAACCGGCCTAGAGTTTGCCTGCCAAAACAAATACTGCTTCATAATATTTTTCTGGAAATCCAACAGAAACTCAACACTTCATCAATAACACTGCCCTAATAATAAAGAGCGCATAGGCCAGAGAGGTAGGACCGTTCTATGTACAGGGGCTCATCTACTTACGAACATTCGACTTACGAACATTCAGAGATACGAACAAACCTGTCCCGTATGTCAAGTTGGCTGTTTGGGCCGAGAGTCGTAAGTTCAACTGCCGTGCAATAGATGGCGGTGGTGGCATCTGCAGAACATGAAGAACCAGTGGCATCTACATCTACGGGAGAGTATACAACTTTTGAAGCCATTCCCCATGTTTAGTGTAGGAGTAACGTTTGAATTCCGAACAAATCGACTTCCGAACAGACCTCTGGAACCTAGCTCGTGCATAAGTCGAGGAGCCCTTGTACTGTGACGAAGGCCCAGTGCTTGACACTCCACCTGTTATTAACTTCTCTTTTGAAGGCCACAATACTGTGTTGGATTTGTTTATCAGAATTAGAATACGTGTTTATACTGGAGGAATCCGATGAGCTATAAATCTATTTTCACAGATGTCCAGTAGGCGCGGGTAAGAACATTACAACAATAAAAAACAAATCACTTCAAAAAATGTACAAATAAAACGATACATTTTTTTATCTTATCAGGTAAACCCCCACTGATGCGTTAAATTCTTTTTCAGAAGCGACCTGGCCCCAAATGATAGCTCACAAAATGGCTTATCATGTGGAAATGTATAGCAGCAAAGTAATCTAAATGACCTGTAGTTCAGTTTTGCCACTTCATGGAATTCCTACTTTAATGGCAATAAGTACAATGTGCTTTCATCAAGAATTACATTTTTGAAAGATGAAATCGCTTCAACTGTTGGATGTCCCCCATGGCTTGTGGACAGTAACGTGGGCACACAGGCCACACAGATCCACGCTCTTCCCATTGTCGTCTTCCAAGTCTTTTCCGAAATGTTTCCGTAATTTTATGTCATTTTTATTTCGTCCTAATGTTTTCTATCTCTCCCTTCACGAATGAATCCTTCAACAACTTGAACTTAATTCATCGCCATCAGAATCATCGCCATCTCCCAGCGGCGGTGGCTCAGCAGTTAAAACAAAGGTGCAAATATCTTAAATCCCCCACCCCGACTCTCTCTGTCCACCCAGCCGTATGGATATGTGCGTGTACATCGTGGTGTGTAATATGGTGGGGTAAAGTGTGGGTACTCACACCTCTTCCAAAACGTTTGCCCAGCACGCAAGAGCAGTCCACGCACTCATAGCAATGGTCTCTGTAGCTCTCCCAATAGCATGAGCAAGACAAGGCAAGGTTCCATTCTTTGTATTGTTATTTTATTCTTCATAGTTCTTTGCCACTGTCCAAGCAAGCCTGGAATTATATATGGGTTTTTTTGTCAATGATTGATGTTATTTTTTTTATTTGCTGGACAAGGCTGGAAGGCTCTGGAAAGACGTTGCCCACAGGGATTTGTTAGTAAGCTTAATAAATAGAAAAAGGCCATCTGCATTTAAAAACTAAATATGACGTTAGTCCACTGGCCTAAGGGCCTAATCGACTCGTTTTCCAGCAGTGTTTGTCAAAGCGGGCAAGAGTTTGCGTGGCCTTGTTTGAGCAAGCCACGTTTTTTTTCCTTCCAAAAGAGGAACTTTTTGATAACATAAAAGAGGAATTCGCTTAATGGATATTGTTAGTTCTCCTTCCCCGTTTGCCCGGGTTGCATTGTACACATTCATAATGACGTAATACACAGGTAAGGTGCCCGCTTTCGTCGCTGAAATAGCACGTCGAGCAAACAATTGATGCTTATGGATCACATCGTGGTGTCTGTCACCAGATCAGTCGGAACGCCCCCGATCTCGCCCGATGTGCCGACGTATAAATGTTGAACTTCTTTCGCGCCGTGCGTAGCCAACCGTGCTAATCGGAGGTGCGGGGGAAGAACAACAACCTAAACGCAAAACAAAACATTTCTAAAGAAGCGAGTTTTCTATCTAGCTCCAGTGGCTTCCTAATATCGGAAGGAAAAGCGTCGTCGCCGTTGATGATTGACCCTGGACAGTGCGTGCATTGGTAAGCACCATGCACGGCAAGCCGTTGTCGGCTGCTGTGGGGCTTAAGTGGTTGGGAGCGGAGGTCAGCGCTGCGGAATCCATTGTACTGCACTGCATCTATGCTCCCCGCCTTTCACCAATCTTCACCGACCTGCGTCGTAAAGCACTTTGCGGTCGAGTAACCCTCACGACCCCCATGGGGGGCAGGGAGAGGCCCTGACCTGGTGGGGGATTGACAAAGAGTTCTACAGGGCTTTGCAGGGCTCTTGCAGGTGCGATGCCCGGACCTGGTGGGGGAAACGTCGAGGCGGACACGGGGCAACTGCGTAAGAGCGTCAAGGTTCAAAGGCCACGTAGGGCACCAGGCAATCGCTGCGGGCGTGGGGATGAAGCCTGTCGTAGGAGCGCTGGACACAAATGCGGCTGAGGGTGATTGCGGAATGTGAGCAGGGGAGTGTAGATGGAGTGTCGAGGCGTCTCGTGCGGTAATAACCCCGAGCGCACTCGGGGCTCCCGGCACAACAAGCCGAGGCTGCCACAGAGCGCACGGGGAAAGTAATCTGCCGTGGCTTATTTCACATCGCAGGAAACTGTTATTGCACTCTTTCTCATCATAGCCTCGCCATTAATGTGCAATGCTCCTCTCCCGCTCTGAGTTCAATTGGCTATTCGTGGATGAAAGAACAATTACTCTTGGTATAGAAGTCATTCCACAGCGGTATTTGGATTGCTGCTGCCAGGGCTGACGCATCAAATTAAGCTGAATTATTGGGTCAAATGTATATATATATTTAATGTTGAGCTTGTTCTGCTAAACTACACATTATTAGCTTTCAAATGACATCTCGCTCGAGGAAGAGTCGTTTGTACAAAGGTACGTTGTACATAATTGCAGATTAGCTGCTTAGTTATGTTTACAGTCACATCAAGAGTTCATATTTACCTTGCGATGCCTATACCCTTGTCCAAGTACCACGAGCAGATAGACCACAATCGGTGGGGTGGATCATTGATTGGGAATGTGCTTTCCTGAATCAGAACATTGATTTTTTTTGGAAGAATCCGATGAGCTATAAAGCTCTTTTTCCACAGACCTCCAGTGTAATCCTCTGTACGTTTCACATTCAATGCCGATGATGATTGTAGATAACTCTCCAATCCAACAAAATGAACCCTGCAGAGGACGGATGTCTCACAAGTCCCGTGGCACACCGAGCCGGGCTCGATGAGGCTTCGTCCGCCTCGGGCGGATGAGTTGTTTAGTCTCTTCATGTCTGATGTGTGAACAATACCTCGATGGCTTCACACCCCCTGAGGTGCCGTTCTGCAATTGCACACTCACGGCCTTTGTGACAGCTGCCATTTAGCAGCTCCCCGCCTGCCAATGAGACACGTACCGGCTGAGATGTGCGTGGCTAAAACAAGGTCATGTGGCCTGTCATGTAACTTTATTTGTGCGTTTAGTTTTGCTGGCCTTTCCCCTGCACCTCGATTGGCAGCACGGTTGGCTACGTACGGTGCGAAAGGCATTCGACGTGCACGCACAACATACATTTGAGCTAATCACGTGAGGAGGCTAGATGGATGGGTAGCTTTCAATGTATATGCGGTACGCAGATGATTGGGATGCTGCGATTGGGTTGCCACCTGTCTGGGTTTGCATCAGACATTCTGGGATTTGGCATCTGTGTTCGGGCGACAGGAATTGATACCGAACTAAGATCGGGTGGTATTGTGCTGAACGTTCGGACATTAAATTGCGTAGGTGTGATAGATCGAGGCTATATCACCTGTTTTATTGCCAGAAAGGGTAAAACCTATTCTTATTTTTCAGACCTAGGCTGTCTGATCTTTTTTTAAATATAAAATTTTGGCCTGCGGAGAAGTTTACAACCATACGCTGCCGTGGTGGAATGGTTAGCACACCGGACTTGCAATCCAGTCGACTCCCGGCGTGGCGGTTGAATGAATGTGGACAAGTTTCTTAACCTCCCCAACCCCCCAACCTCAACACACCTGTCCGCATAAATGGGTAACAACCACAGACGATCGGCCGGTCGAGCGTGCGGTGGGGGTTGAAATGTGGCTACTCCCATCACTTCCAAGCCCCTCGTGCCAGCGTGGAAGAGTTGTTGTGCTTGCGCCTGACTGGAGGAGGACTTTGTCTGTGGAGCTACTAGACGGAGCAGTGTTAAGCTCTCCCTGCTGGGAGACAACCTATTCTGACAGTGGCGATGAGCAAATTCATTTCAGGGCTGAACCCTTTTTTTAATACCTTTCATGTCGATTGAATCCACACGAGGGGGGGAGTGGCGGTCATTCACATAATGAGAGCTGCGCCCGAGCTCACGGTCTTTGACTCACGTTTCAGTCGTCGTTATTTAACCTTCATTTGTGTTGTATCGAGTGTCCCCGCGCTGGCAGGCACGATGGTGCCGTTCCGTTTCGTCTGGCACAGAGCGTGTGGCGCTGGTGTGCTTTGGCGGTGTCGTTCATCGATCGATGGATCGATGGATGGGGCACGCTGTTCCTCGCTGATGTCTTCCGTCGTAGCTTCACTCAGAACGCGCGGACTGTGTCGTGAAAGTGGGTGCTTGTTGCTGGCGTCTCGTCGGGATGGTCTCCTGACACCGCCCGTGATCACGAGGGACACAGCAGGGATGACAGGGGGTTCACTCCGACAGGCGAAATGTCGGGAGAACAGGGCTCGCGCGTTGCACTTTAATATTGGGGGGGGGGGGGGGGGGGGGAGGAAATCAGTTCTCCTGAGTGCATTACAGCACGGTTATGTGTAACAGGAGATAGGTCTGAAACCCCCTCTCCTATCTACCTCATTTGAATGCATCTTTAATATATTTTTTATTTTCATTTGAAGCTTTCGTGACTGCAGGAATCCATACTCCTTGGTTCTTTCGGTCAAGTCACGTATTTTATTTTGTTTTATACCGACGTGACTTTACCGAAAGAACCAAGGAGTATATATTTTTTTATTATTATTCTGATCTGAAAAAAATGTTTGCTTCCCATGCCCGAGTTGTACTTGTAATGGAGGTTTATTACGTAAGACCGTGTCGTGTGTCCATGCGTAATGCTGGACGCGGTAGAGCGTTGGCGAAGTGAGGTTGCATTCACATCTGCCATACAACTTTGGCCACACCATCCTCGCGTCTGATTGATGGGTCCATGCTGTGGTCTTGGAAACTTGGTCCAACATGGCAGAATTCTTTATTCGCTCGCAACTATTGACCCGCGGCGCACCACGGGGAGGGATACGATGGACGGAAGAAGAAATGAGAATGGGTAAGAGGGAAGAGGAAGAACGGTGGGTCGGTGGACATTTTATGGGTTATTGAAGAATTCAATTCTGGAGCGAAGGGGGTGAGGGGGAGAATGAATGACCGGACCGAGATGTCGGGGATGAGAGGGGAGGGATGGGAGGGATGAGAGGAGAGGGGAGGGAGGGAGGGGAGGGAGGGGAGGGGAGGGAGGGAGGGAGGGAGGGGAGGGAGGGGAGGGAGGGGAGGGATGGGAGGGGAGGGAGGGAGGGAGGGAGGGAGGGGAGGGAGGGGAGGGAGGGAGGGGAGGGAGGGAGGGGAGGGAGGGAGGGAGGGAGGGAGGGGAGGGAGGGAGGGAGGGAGGGAGGGAGGGAGGGAGGGAGGGAGGGAGGGAGGGAGGGAGGGAGGGAGGGGAGGGAGGGAGGGAGGGGAGGGAGGGAGGGAGGGAGGGGAGGGAGGGAGGGGAGGGAGGGAGGGAGGGAGGGAGGGGAGGGGAGGGAGGGAGGGAGGGAGGGAGGGGAGGGAGGGAGGGAGGGGAGGGGAGGGAGGGAGGGAGGGGTGGGGAGGGGTGGGAGGGGTGGGAGGGGTGGGAGGGGTGGGGAGGGATGGGGAGGGATGGGGAGGGATGGGAGGGATGGGAGGGATGGGAGGGATGGGAGGGATGGGAGGGGTGGGGAGGGATGGGAGGGGTGGGGAGGGATGGGAGAGATGGGAGGGGAGGGATGGGAGGGATGGGAGGGATGGGAGGGGAGGGATGGGAGGGATGGGATGGGAAGGGAGGGATGGGAGGGGAGGGATGGGAGGGATGGGAGGGGAGGGATGGGAGGGATGGGATGGGAGGGATGGGAGGGGAGGGATGGGAGGGATGGGAGGGATGGGAGGGGAGGGATGGGAGGGATGGGAGGGGAGGGATGGGAGGGATGGGAGGGGAGGGATGGATGGGAGGGGAGGGATGAGCAAGAAGCCAGCTGCAGAAAGCAGCTTCTGTTTTCAAAGTGGGCGGGGAGAGTGGAGGGATTGGGGAGGGGGGGTCCACACACAAGTCACGTGGCTTGCGGGAGGCTTGAACCGATTCAAATGTCGCGTGGTGGCCGTGAAACACTGGGTAAGCGGATTGCGCTGTAGAGTCTTTATCGGGTTAAATAAAAACCGTCGTGTTCCGTGTGGCCGCCTCATTGCAGTGGGCGGCTGTGTGGTGAGGGCGGACACGTGGCGGTCTGACGCGCCGCGTTCGCGTGACCAACCCGAGCCACAAACTAAAGACAAAGACCACCCCCCCCCCCCGTGTAGCTCTGTGAGCCGCCGTCGTATCAGCGAATGCTGAAGAACTCCTCGTTGTTGTTTGCAGATTGATGCACGCAACGCACACACACACTCCTCGTCTCTGTCGCCTTGAGGGTAGGAGGAGGATGAGGATGTTACCGAGCCAGGGATACACACAACAAGGGGGGGTCAGCTGCGTCAGGGATTAGTTGAAGCGGATTCGTGGTGGGGGGATGGGGGGTGGTTTTGTGTGTTCTTGTTGAGGTGGTGGGTGCGGGTGGGTTGTGGCTTGCGAGCCGATGGTTTTTTTTATTTGAGACGAGAGAGATAACTGGAGCGTTGTTAATGATAATTCGTGGCCGTGTGGCTGTGTGCGTGTGAGTCTCTCTGTGTGTGTGGCTGTGTGTGCGTGTGAGTCTGTGTGCGTGTGAGTCTCTGTGTGTGTGTGGCTGTGTGTGTGAGTCTGTGTGCGTGTGAGTCTCTGTGTGCGTGTGAGTATCTGTGTGCGTGTGTGTCTGTGTGCGTGTGAGTCTCTGTGTGTGCGTGTGAGTCTCTGTGTGTGTGTGGCTGTGTGTGTGAGTCTGTGTGCGTGTGAGTATCTGTGTGCGTGTGTGTCTGTGTGCGTGTGAGTCTTCGTGCTTTCGGAGTCCCTGACCCTCTGCTCACGATCATTAAGGACCTTCATGATGGTGAGCGGGCCCGGGTAAAACTACGTGGCCGGGAGTCGGAGCCTTTCCCTGTACACCTTGGGGTGCGACAGGGATGTCCTCTGGCTCCCACATTATTTAACATCTATTTTGACCGCGTAGTTCGTGAAGCCTTCAATAGCTGTACCGGGGGAATTTCCGTTTGGTACAGATATAATGGGAGGCTGATCGACGCCCGGGTGCGATCAAGGGATGGCTCCCTATTGGTCAACCACGTTATGTATGCCGATGATTTGGTAATAGCTGCTCATTCAGAAGAGGAGTTGGAGGCGCTGCTGCTGAGACTGGAGCGTGCCACTAAGAGGTGGGGCCTTACCATCAGCCCCACCAAAACCAAGCACCTGCCTGGGTATTTTGTACCATCGGACACTCCACCCCCACAACTCCCAATTGGTGATGGGGCAGTTGTGGAGAGAGTGGAGAGTTTCCCATACCTGGGCAGTGTGCTTATGACCGGCTCCAGTCTATCAGCAGAGGTCTCACTCCGAATCAGTCGAGCGGCAATATCTTTTCATCGGTTGCGTAACGCTGTGTGGAAGCTACCTGGTCTGTCGCTCCGCACGAAGCTTCAGGTCTTCTCGGCCACGGTCATTCCCTCCCTTCTCTACGCTTGCGAGACGTGGACCCCCCTGGTGGAGCATCTTCGCCGGTTGGAAACATTTAGGCTGGCCTGCCTACGATCCATCCTGGGTTTAACCAGGCTGGATTGTGTGAGGAGCTCACAAATCCTTGAAAGATCTGGGCAAAGTCCCATCAGTGAGCTCCTCCGGCAGGCAAGGCTGCGTTGGCTGGGTCATGTAGCCCGCATGCCCAGCCACCGCATGCCTAAACAGCTTTTGTTCGGCCGGATCGAGGGGGCTAGACGGGCGCGGCACGGGCTGGAGAAGAGATGGAGTGATGTGGTACAGGAGGACGTGGAGCTGAGTGGACTTGCCGATGACTGGTACCAGCGGTGTCAAGATCGGCCTCAGTGGAGGAGGCTCGTGAAGGACGCTACTGGGCAGTTGGAGGCAGTCGCCCTCCAACAACAACGGAGGGCGGAGGAGCGACGCTCACAACAACGAGCGGAGCGCCGGGTGGCTAAAGCACAGCAAGTTGGCACAGTAGGGGGCACAGGTGGTGCATCAGCCAGTCATCTCGGTCATCTCGGTCAGTCGACCAGTGGCACCTGGGTCTGCCCCGTGACCTCCTGCCAGGGGGCTTTCGACACTTCACGTGGCCTCAAGGTGCACTTGGCCTGGCACAAGCATCGTGGTGACGTCACCGCCACTTAGTGGCGAATGGCGGTTGTTGTTGTTGTGTGAGTCTCTGTGTGTGTGAGAGTCTCTCTGTGTGTGTGGCTGTGTGTGTGAGTCTGTGTGCGTGTGAGTCTCTGTGTGCGTGTGAGTCTGTGTGCGTGTGAGTCTCTGTGTGTGTGAGAGTCTCTCTGTGTGCGTGGCTGTGTGTGTGAGTTTGTGTGTGTGAGTCTGTGTGTGTGTGAGTCTCTGTGCGTGTGAGTCTGTGTGTGTGTCTGTCTGTGTGTGTGGGTCTGTGTTTGGCAGCAGTAACATAGTGGGGGGTACAGCTGGTGGTGGTGCATCTGCCGGTCATCTCAGTCACCTGCTGGGTCTGTCCCGAGACCTGTCAGCAGCGAGCCTTCGACACTTCACGTGGCAGCCTCAAAGTGCACCTAGCCTGGCACAGGCGCCGTGGTGACGTTACCGTCATTGGCTGCTTTTGGTAATGTTGGTGGTGCTGCTTTTGGGGAGCGGTGGTGTAGTGGTCAGCGCTACGCTGCGCTACGAACCCGGCGGCCCGGGTTCGATTCCAGCTCACGGGCAACACCGGTGACGATTACCTGAACCGGTCCTGGGCCTCCCCTAGGTCGACTCAGCCTCAAATGAGTAAACGTCGCCACTGGGGAGACAAAGGTGGCCGGGCGTGGTGCTGGCCACCTACCCCCTCGTGTGCCGTGCCGGCCTTCATAGGTGCTGCTCGCTAACAGCACTTGCCCCAACATTCTGTCAAGGCTATACGGGGGATCTTTGTCTTGTGTATGTGCGCGTGTGTGTCACAGGCGCGTGTGCGTCTCTGTCAGTGTGCGTCAAGAAGAGCCTCTAACTGTGCCCCAACATTGTTCGCCTGCCGCCTGTGAATGAAGGCGGTGACCGTAATGCGATGATGTCTCTCTCTCTTCTTTTGCAGTCGGCGGCGGCGTCCGATGGAGGTACGAACATCGCCGCAACACGCACGCACACAAAGACAAAGGTGCCCCGTGTCGCATTAACACTGGGGGGGCAAGTGCTGTTAGAGAGCAGCACCCATGAAGGATGGCACGGCACACGGGGGGGGGGGAGAAGCACCACAGTCGGCCGCCTTTGTCTCCCCAGTGGTGATATTTACTACACACCGAGACAGGTATTAATTCGAAGCTGAGTAGACCTAGGAGAGGCCCAGAACCGGTTAGAATAATTGTCATTAGTGTTGGCCGGGTTCGT
Source organism: Lethenteron reissneri (assembly GCF_015708825.2). Taxonomy (NCBI): domain Eukaryota; kingdom Metazoa; phylum Chordata; class Hyperoartia; order Petromyzontiformes; family Petromyzontidae; genus Lethenteron; species Lethenteron reissneri. The sequence continues at coordinate 12,734,867 of NC_083800.1, forward strand.
AGCGCAATGTGCTCCCCACTGCACGCACGCTCCCCACAATGGATGACACACAGACACACATTAACACGTAACGAGAAGATCGCACGCACAAAATACAGTCCCTACAATATGCAAGACGTGCAAGACACAAACCCACGGCGAGACGTAGCAAAGATGTGTCAAGCAAACACGCAAACGCACCTACGCAGAGATGCAACTGAACACACCACACACACCCAACAACAATCACGCATCCTCGCAGTTTGGGGAGCACATCGCTGGCTTACGCTTCTTCCTCCTGTTTATTCCCAAACGTGACGCTTCCCCCATCTGATGTCCATGTGGGGGAGATACCGCCATGGACAGATCTGTGCTTAGCCGTGCTAATGACTGCTTCCATCCATGGGCTCGCTCACTCACGCACCGATGAGCGTGAGCGCTCCGACGGAATGGATTTGCTGCCAGTTCCACAGGCACTCCTCATCCTTCTTGCTGCAATGCGGAGGCTTGGATAATAGCGCGAGGTGCCATTGTCTCCGAGAGACTCCTTTCCCGCCGCTGTTATCCTGCGCAAAGTCTCGTGCAGCGGGACACATTGACGCTCTCGGGAACGGAGGGAAGGTGACGCGCCAGTGTGGGGCCACGTCCAGCATCGTTCGGTTGTGAGTAAGGGGCCGTCCATAAATGACGTCACGCAGCTAGGGGGGGGGGGGGGTCAGACACTTGTGACGAGGTGGGAGGGGGGTGAGAAATGTGACGTCACATCAAAATGTGCAACGTTAAATAAATATAGACAATACGTTCTGCTTAATGAAATAGACTTTTTAATAAATGTTTTCTCCTACAACATCAGAGTGCAGCGCTACATTAAAGACGCACTACAATGACAATAGTTTAAAGCAATTTTAAGCATATTTTATTGGGGGGGGGGGGCAGAGCTTTGTGACGTCATATTTGAGGGGGGGGGGGTCTGACTTTTTGTGACGAAGGGGGGGAGGGGGGTCCAAAATCGTCCAAAATCGCGTGACGTCATTTATGGACGGGCCCTCAGCACATCGGTTCCAGAATCTCACCAAGCATTTTCTCGAGCAGCAGCTTCCGACCACACGTGTTGTTGTGTGGGCACGCCGGTCGGTCCCACACTCCCCCACCGCTTGCTTTGTCCATCCCTCTTTTGCCCCGAACTCACCAACAGCATCCCCTGGTTCTTCTTCTCCCAGTTGGGTTTGCAGCGGTCGTCCCGATCGACGTGGTCGCTGTCGCGCATGAATTTCGATGGACCTGGATTAAGTGCTCGTGGATTCATAACTCTGTAGAAGATTCCGTATGTTTGAGCCTATCTGCGTTGTGAGATGTCTTTGAGTCCAGCAATAACTCTGTGGTTCTTGTCTGTTGGACTGCCTCCAGGCCAGGGATGTCTTCCTTTTGTAGTTAAACTAAACTATATTTTAGTTTAACAGGTAGCGATAACTGAGTTATACAGTACAGAAAGCTATTTTTCAGAAGTGACCTGGTCACAAATGATAGCTCAACGAAGTGGCTCTAATCACGTGGGAGTTTAGGGCAACCATATACTTAAAACGCGTGTTTCTAAACGCGGAGGGAAAACCCGGAGGACCCTGAAGAAACGTCCACGCGACCACGAGGAGAGAGACACGCAAACTCTAAATATACAACCCACGACCTCCTGTATACCAGGCGACATAGTTAACATCTCGCCACATAATACTCCCAAGTAGGACCGTGCGTGCGCGTTGTATAGCCTTAGCATTGCATCCATACATTTATAGTAACCGCCACAACCAGTGATTTAAAGGGTATTAAACCCCTCTGTATCAATCCACCCTGCAGTATGAATAGTGGAGAGTATTTGATAATCGTGGATAGATTTCTGAATGCTATGTTGGCTGGCATTTGTAAATGTTTGGTGTGGAGGAGGATAGTCAGCCTAGATTACATTACTTGTACTGTAACTAGTATGGGCAGATGCATCACACTCTCATCACGTCAGTTTTAATTAGCCTGACAAAATACAGTGGGTGAAAAAATGCCGTGGGTCATGGGAAAATCTCCCCAATTAGTGGTGGGACTGGGCTGTTATCGAATTAAGGGTCTCTATTTCCTGGGAAATCTACGGAATGTTTTGTAAAGTCTGGTCCTGAGAACTGGCTTTGATACGAGTCGAGTTGTAGTCTTCACACATTCCTCCTCCTCCAACTCCCCACGATCCTGAGATGGGTGGGTAGTTCTTAAATTACACTTGAGTGTTGAGTAGTTGTATTTAGTTTTTTTTATCTGTAAGAGGATTTAACAATTTTTTATTTTACATTTTTGTTTGCTGTATTTATTATTTTTGCATTTTCTATTTTTTTTTAAAACACGTTGCTTTCAGCTGCAGCAGCGGTCTCTCTAACGCGTCTACATCGCTACGCTGGGACGTGCGGTATTGTATGTCTAGAACCTTGTGTCGCGTTTAGTACTCCAGCTGTCGTATCGTGTCTAGTAAACTGTGGAGTGGAGTGCTGTCAGTGGGATGAGGCGGTCTTCCTCGTGTGACCACGCCATCTGCGTGTCGGGCAGGGAATGGATTTTTGTGTGTCTTGCTCTCTCGCAAGCGCGCTATCAAACAGGCATAGAACGAGAGTTTTGTTAAGCACGGCGATATGTTCGGACTGTGAGAATCTCCCACACACGACAGCCTCCGTGTTAAACTGACGTGCGCCAAGTCTGTCCGTTCACTTCATCCGTCTGGCAGAAAGGGGATGAATCGTAGGCGGGAGTTTGACTTCTCTAATGGGGGAGGGGGGCGCGGAGGCAGAGGTTCGCTTTGTCCCCCACATTAGGAATCCCCGGTGCATCTCAGGGGCCGTCCATAAATGACGTCACCTAGGGGGGGGGCGGGGTCAGACATTTGTGACGATGTGTGACGAGGGGGGATTGGGGGTTTGAGAAATGTGACGTCACATCAAAATGCGCAACTTTAAATACATATAGACAACACGTTCTACTATGAGATCTCTTTTACCAGTGGCAAAATATAGTAGTAGGTTTTTACCCTTTTAGTCAGTTTTGTACCAGTTTAAAAGGGTAAAAACCTACTACTATATTTTGCCACTGGTAAAAGAGATCTCATAGTGTAAATGCTTACCCCGAGCTCTCAATACTCTGATATTGCACTGTGTTTGAGTTGTACGCCTTCTGGTGTCATCTGGTCCAACACCAATGGGGACTAGGCTCTAAAGAAAGCTGTCTCGGGTGTGGACCAATCAACTTCAAGGACAGTGCATATCATTATCAGAGTTGCTTATTTTTGTTTGCATTTTTGACAACACGTTCTACTTAATTAAATCGACTTTTTAATAAATGTTTTCTCCTACAACATCAGAGTGCAGCGCCACATTAAATACGCACTACAATGACAGTAGTTTAAAGCGATTTGAAGCATGTTTTATTTGGGGGGGGCAGTGCTTTGTGACGTCATATTTCAGGGGGGTGTCTGACTTTTTGTGACGCCGTGTGACGACCCCTAAGTAGTTATTTTTAACCTTCGTTATAAACAACTGAAAGTAAATTAATCAAGGTGCCCCCCCCCCGTGCCCCCCCCGTGCCCCCCCCCCCTGCAAACTTTGCCCATGGGAGAAGCCCTCGCACAGAAACGGTTGAAAACAAAGTGGACAGTTGAGTGAACAATTACGTGTTGGAACGTGTATTGTTGATGCTTTAAATGGGTGGGTGTGAAAGTGTAATTCTGTGGGGGGAAAGCCATGTTGTTTGTTAAAGTGTTTTATACTTTCCTTCATTTTTAATATTTTACGGCGTTTTACTTTTGCCCGGTCAATGATTTTGTCGACAGTGCCTCGTCATTCCACCTGGCTTCGAGCGAGCTCTCTTTGGTGCTGGGCATCGTTGAGACTTGGGTGGGTGTAGGTCTCGTGTGATTGAATGACATTCAATAAGAGGGAAGTAAAGCCTGTGAGTCAATCTCTTCCGGTGACTGTCCCCTACCTACTGGCATCGTGAAAGGGATTAGGAAGCCTTTAGCAGAGGAGTTACTCTATTTTTGTGCCAATATCAAAGTATGAAAAATAAAAATAGTTTTTTTTTTACCATTTCTGGCAATAATACAGGAGGTATTAAGATGTTCAAACACCAAATAGAAACTTTTTGCAAGGAATCAAGGCTGCATTAACCACACGCGTACTTGTGGCAAAAACATGCAAACGAACATGCTATGATAATTTTCTATGGGCATCGTCTTTGAAACTGATTGGCCTACACTAGAGACGGCCTTCTTCATGGCCCAGCCTCACTACCAGTGTCAGAGCAGAGAACGCCAAAAGGCGGACAGCACAAATACAATGCCACTATCAGAGCATAGATAGCTTGGGTTGAGCAGTTATATGAACAGTCTATCTATATATTTCATGGACATTTCCTAGTACTTATAGAACACAGCTGTTTGTGAGTGGGTCAATTCAAACCATGTTCCGAGAGGTAAAACATAAAAAAAACGTCTTCTGACTTTTGAAGTGGCGGAGTTCACAATTTTGATTGTGGCACATGACCTCAACTGGGCGACGTTAAGAGTCATGAAAGAGGTAAGAAAAAAAGTGGTTGCCTGATGGATATACTTAGCCTCTTCCGTGCCCTTTGGGTAGAAAATCACGTAGACTTTTATATATATATATAAAGTCAAACCTTCATTTTTACTTCAGTGTTTTTAACTTTGTATTCAGGGGGTTTTAAGATGTGTCCGAATCCAAAAAACATTCATTTCTAAAACTGTCACTTTTTGCGATGCAATACAGGACGACATGAACGAGAAAAAAAATCACACATTTTAAAAACATACTCGCACTGCCGAGACCCTGGGTTCGAATCCACATTCGACGAGGTTCTCCAGCGCACCGAGTTGATGGTTTCAGTCCAGTCACCGATGACCGCATGAAAGCACTCCCATCACAGTAACTGTGGTTTTTACTCTTAATTGGTCTAAATTACAGCTTTGGTAATTAAAAACGACACTATTGCTTTTAACTGCCACGCGACGTTCAGTGTTCTCATTCAAGCGGAATTCCAGTATTTAAAATTATGTAAAAATAATAAGAGGTTTTACCTATTGATTTACGGCATCAAGTCTGCATTAACCACACATACGTGTGGAAAAATATGCAAACAAATAAGCTCTGATAATGTCATGCATTATCTTTGCAACTAATTGGCCTACCCCAGAGACAGCCTTCTTTCTTTATAGCTGCTCAACTCGAGCGAGTCATACTCTGATATTTGCATTGCCTTTGTGCTGTCCGCCTTTTGGCGTTCTCTGGTCTAACACTGATGGTGAGACTGGGCCCTAAAGAAGGATGTCTCTGGTGTAAGCCAATCAGCTTCATCAAAGACAATGCCCATATATTATTGGAAGCATGTTTTCGTGCCATGTTTTGCCACAAGTACGTGTGGTTAGTGCAGACTTGATGCCTTGCAATATCCACTTGGTGTTTGAACATCTTGACACCTCCTGTTTTATTGCCAGAAAGAGTGCGCCCTCTCCTGTGTAAAGGACAAACAAGCCCCACTTGAAGGATCTTTCAGAAGTCCCGTGCAAAATCACTTCCCCCATCTCTTCACTAACGCAGAGTGCGCTGCGCTGTGAGATTTACGAATGGATCTTTAGTTCACAACACGACACCGGCCGGGATGAAATTGGGATGAAGACAAACCCTTCCCCCACCCTCCCAATCTAGATGACATTGTAATGTCGCAAATGCATTGTGCCACGTGCGTTATTGAGGGGAATGTGCCTTATTTTTACCTCACAAAAGTAAGGCAAATGGAAATAGAGCATGCGCTAAACGGGTTTTCTTGAATTTTAGGGTTTGTTAAGTGTCTCCTAAGTGGGGTTTTTTTCTCTCATGGCCAAAAGTGCCGCGTGCCCCACCCAACTCTGCGTGAGTTGGGTGGGTGCGTCCGCTGCACAAAATGTGTTTTTTTAGGTAATTATGTACGTCCACTGAACTTCTCTCGCACCGTACATAGCCAACCGCGCTAATCGGAGGTGCGGGGGAAGGATAACAAATTGAACACAAAAAGCAGTTTTAAAGAAACGAGTTTGTCAATCTTGGTGATAATTTAAAAGTGCACAGCTCCTCCGGGTTCCTAATGCCGGAAGGAAGAGCGTTCCAGACGGCCGCAGAAGCACATCGGAAAGCGCGCGATGCGGTGACCGCCTCTGTTCGATGGCGAGCCGTGAGGATGACTGGAGTCCGCGTGATGATGGTTTATGTTCCTTGACGAAGCTGGATCGGTGCCCCGTGTACTCAAACCACTGACACTCGCGCCCCAATGTCACCATTTTTAACTTAGACACCAAGGCAGCTGCAGCCGTGTAATGATGACGAGCACACTGGACAAGTAATCCTGAGGTTGCTGGTTCAGTGCCATTTCCCGCTTTTGGCCCGAGTTGGCGGAGCTGCAGAGGCAGCTCGTCTCGTTTGACGTTATCCCCGCCCCGTCATTTCGGTTCCCAAACTTCTCTGAGAATTCCGTCCCTTCGACTTGGCAAATCATCAGAGTCATGAGGCAGCAGCGGCGGCAGCAGCGGCACTGGCAAACAGCAGCAACGACATTGGAAGTGATGCAAATTTTATCAATCGAAACGGCAAGTTATTCAGACGCTGTACATATAAATTGGATTGCCATTGCTACGGTAAAGGTGCAGCCCTGCAATTCCTACCGGACATTTGTGACAAAGAGCTTCATAGGTCATCGGATTGCTCCTCCGGTCCAAACAAAGATTCTGATTCTGGTAAATGAGTACGCCTGAGTTAGTGGAGCAGCAGGGTCGCGTGATGTCGAGCAAAGTGTGGGTCACATCACCCCTTCCAGCTTGCCTGGTGGAAGAATAGACCAAATACAGTCTGTTCTCCGATAACGCGGTAGTTGCGTTTCTGAAGAACACCGCGCTATGGAACAATCGCGTTATAATAAATAATATATGACATAGGGTAAAGCACAGTCTGCGGTAACGCGTAAGATGCGTACGCAGGCCGAACAAAGACTGAGGAGTGTGGGTAGCATCTAGAAGCATCCAGCAGCATCCCACTGCCTCGTGCGATGATGATGATGCTGTTACGCAGAGGCAGCCGTACGACCGCTTCTTCTTACTCGCGCGACGAGTGGAGACCCTTCCAGCAGCAGGAGGCATGAGCATGCAATTGCAGGGCTGCACGTGTACACGTTTCTCTACTCCGTATATTATTTACCCTTTGGGCTGCCACCATGCAGTTTGTACTTGGCGCGTGCCAATTAGCATGATCGCTTCAGTAGAATACTAAGATTCCACTGGAATCGTTTACCGATCATTGGCTTTCAGAATGGGTAATCGGTTGTGAAAACAGTTGCTGTATTACCGGTTACCGTTTTAACAGCCCTATGCTGTGGTGATTACGATATTGTCACGAAGGTAATCGTGCTAAGGAGAGTGATGATGCTGTGACTGTAAATGCGGTTATTATTTATTTATATTCAAAGCAAGGATGCGGTCGTTGGAGACTTTGAGTGACTCATTGATGTTTTTTGTTTACATGCTAATCTTTTTTATTGTATTGTTTATTAATAAAGAAAAGTATCGTGAAACATTGAAATCACAAGAGGTAGCAGAGACGGATTATAACACAGGAGGGGTTACTCAACAATGTCACCTGTTAAACTTGTTAAGTTACAAATTGTACGTGTCACGAATACAGTGCATGCACAATATTACAGTGAATTCCTCTGTTGTGAGGTAAGATGCCTCTGGTGGTGTCACGTCTAGCGTCCCTGATTTTAATTCGCGAAATCTCCGTTCAGTTTATTTTTATTTTTCGGGGGAAAACAATATTCGGCTAAAAAGGTGTAGGATTAAAAGTGTAAAGGGATGATGTGTGAGAGGCGTTGGTGGTGACGAGGGCAAGATGGGGAGAGGGGTCAGCCATCCCTAAACTATTTTCTGCTTTGCAGGGAAGGCCCACTGCGCCATGTAGCTCGCTATCAGAAGCGACCTGGCCACAAATGTTAGCCCAACGAAGCAGCTTATCGCGTGGAAATGTATAGCAGCCAAATACTCTAAACGCGTGACGTTTATTCTAAATGTGGAGGGAAAAAAACGGAGGACTTGGAGACGGCGAGAGAGACACACAAACTCCAAATATACAGCAAGGCTCAGGATCTCCTGTACACCAGGCGAGGTAGTTAACATCTCATTTGATGCCACGTGCGCATGACCACTGCGAGGGTTGTGGTTCAAAAACATTGGCAAATCTTCTTTCGTATGGATTAATAGCAGCCGATTAAAGATGTAATTTTAGATGTTGTTATCCACTCGATTGTCTGTTCAGACGCAGAGTGGATCTCGTCCGTTCCACCTTGAAAGGAGTGAAGATGGCAGCAGCGGCGGATTGTTTATGGTGCGGTCGATGGTTTGGGATTCCTGGCCGCACTTGCAGGCCACCAAATCTTTGATGCGCAATTTGTGCATCAGGTGGCTAAATGGCCCGGCCCAGATTCGTTTGTTGGGCGACCATTGGAGGCATGGAAGTTTGAAACCGGGAGGTTCGACTGTAGGCTCCTGTACGAGATGTTGATTTTTGACATTGGCCGCAGCCCAGAGTTGCTTCCATCGCATCGGCAAATTTCTAGACGTTCACTCTTCGCATTGGATAGCTTAACACGACCCAAGTGTGCGTGTGTTTAATAAAAACACACGCACACTTAAAAAAAAAAATTGTCATTGCTGCCCTCCCGAGTGCAGAGGGGGGAATGGAAGGGAGGGGCGGAGGGGGTGGGGTGGGAGGAGGTGGGGGAGGGGCTGAGGCTATCGCCCGGCGCAGCTCCTTGATCTGTTGAGACCGAAACACCGAAGTCGCTCCGTGCCAACCTTGAAATGGTCGAAGCTCGGCTCAGGTCTCCGGCCCTTCCAGTGGCCGTGGAAGCCAGCGTGGGATTTGCCTGTCAAGGGGGGGACATTTGTGTGGGGTCGTGACCTTGCACGCGAGTGAGACCGCAAGATAAGAATGGGTAAGTCGCTAATGGGCCAGTTTTATTTTTGGAAAAGGGGGTTGGATGAGAATCAATACATCGTTTTTAAATTGTGCAGAATGCAATGGCTCGAACATCCATAATGTACAGTAGGTTATTGTTACATTTTGTCACGGCGTTGATAATATCTGGCAGTCTCTTAAGCGAGGGTTTGTATAATTTCCCTCCGTCCAAATTGTGGATCTACCTATTATAAAGAAAAAGCAGAAGTTGTTAGACGCCTTAGCAATTTGTTGCAGTTGTTTTGGTTTTGTTTTATATTATACTAGCTTTACTACCCGGCTTCACCCGGGACTTGGATTTGCCACGCCCGCCGCCTTTGTCTCCCCAGTGGCGATGTTCACACAGCAGAGCAGTTACTCGTTTGATGCTGAGTCGACCTAGAGGAGGCCCAGGACCGGTAAAAATAATCGTCACCGGTGGTGGCCGTGAGAGGAAATCGAACTCGGGTCGGCGGGTTCGTAGCGCAGCGGGCTAACCACTACACTACAATGCGTTACGCTTCCACATGCGCGGGTCACATGACAGATTTGACGTCACCGCTCACTTGCCGTGCAAAAAATCTCTGCATTATTGAGCTCCCCCCCCCCCCCCCCCCCCCCAAAAAAAGTGTATTTTCATAATATTTGCACGGTGTACAGTCTGGAAAGTAACCACATGGCAAATTTCAAGTTTGTTGCAAACTTGAAATGATGTATATGGAGATGAATTTAATATCGTTGCTGGGTTGAATTGGATTCTTTTTTATTCTGGTGATCTGTTAAAAATATGACCATCAAGTGCTGGTAAATACGACAGCTCCTGACTCAAATGCGACAATTCCTGACTCAATCCACACCCCGCCATCAACCTTTTCCCAGCCGGGCTTTGCGTAAAACGCTCACGCGCACGTTTATCTGCTTAATGACATCTGGAATGCATCGCTCCTTGGGTTGTATTGGAAACTGAGCTGTGTACACAACTGTGGTCCCCACCCCCTTTCTTCTGCTCCTCTCAAAGGGGGGAAGTCTGCACCGACTTAAACCCATTCCGCCTGATGGGTACATTTCAGACCGATGCCGCCTTATGATCTCCTTCCGGTAGTCGTCTGGTCTGGCTTGTGAAGTAAAAAAAATGCTGGCGTGCCTCTCAACTTATTGTCATCCCATAGAGATGGCTCTGGCAGTAATCCCCCCCCCCCCCCCTCTCATAATTTGGGGCAGCTGAGTTTCACCAGTCAAGATATCGCAGCGTAGCTTCAAGTGGGCACCGTTTCACCGTAAATGCAACGTTATTATTTTTAAACGCCAGCGCTTCATCCAGGCACATTTTTCCCACATCTGTTTATTGATTGACAGTTTTCTGTTTTTATTTAATCAGGAAGCCTATAAAAGTACCACATTTTGTTATTTATTGAAGGGGCATTCTGGCCAAATCCAGAATGTGTTCAACAACAACAACAACACAAATGAGCGGCCGCACACGCACACGTAATAACATTCTTCAGTAGTACTGCCCTAAAAGGAAACAAATATAACAGGTGACGTTTTGAGCAATGGCCCCTTTTCAGGAGGGTCTTGCCAAGCTTTCGTAGTCGCGGGCAATGATGTTGTGTTTCATCTCAATTGAGTAATTGGATGGTAATTGTTGGCCAATACCAGTTAGATTGAATCGTTTTTTTTTTTGCTATGAGAGGCAACAGGGAAACCCAGAGGAAACTCGTGCATAACCAGAGGGAGAACATACAAACTCCACGAAGATAGGCGCCCGAGTCGGGAATGGAACAGAGGCCCTTCCTGCTGTGAGGTGCATATCACTGTCACCCTCCCACCCAATCTGTCATCAATAACAGGTTTGTTTTATTTACACACAGCGTGGTGCAGCGTAAGTGAACATTCCCAGCAGACGCTCAACTTCTGGCCATGTGCGTTGGGGTCTCCACCTGGGTGGTGGAAGTCCTCCTGCATAAAAGGGGCAACCGCATATGTGGGAAAACTCGGCCCTGTCCACATCTCTGTATGCAAAGCGCTGTAAGATAAGCCGGCTTGTGTACAGATGGGCATGCACAGCCCAGAATGAGTTAATGCATACTTCTCTGTTGGCTAAATCTGACGATCTTGTCACGTATGACTCATTGACTTCAGAGAGCTCTGGTTGAGTGCCTCAGCATTGACATGTAAAAGACAGCCATTGTGTTTGTGGCTTCCCAATATTGATGCAGCCAATTAGAGGACAATTCACGAGTGTGTGCGGGAAATATTGGAGCCCAGTTCAGAATCTTAAGCGGTTGAAACAACGTGTCACGTGTATCTCCACAAGCAGCGGCTCTACGACACATTGGACCACTACTGAGTGGTGACATAGCTAACATGGCAGCATGGAGCGTCGTATCGACTAAGCTCGATTATTGTAAGTCAATACCCGACGGGATGTGGAAAAACATTATCAAGCCGCAGATTGTACTTGGCACGTGACGGGTGCTGCAAAATCCGACCATGTCCATCCAGTGCTTGCCCCAAGTTGCATTGGATTCCGGTTGCCGAACGAAGCCATTATGAGGTCGCACTCATTACACACGAGGTGCTTGCCATTAATGAACCACGATACCTCGCTGATCTCGTAAAGGCATCAACCATCACGCGAACTCCGGTCATCCTCGCAGCAGCTTTTGGCTAACCATCGAACAAAGACGGTCACTGCATTGCGTGCTTTCAGATCTGCTTCTGTGGCCATCTTGAACACTCTTCCTTCCAATATTAGAAAGCCACTGGAGTTGTACATTTGTGTTTAGTTTGTTGCCCTTCCTCTGCACCTCCGATCAGCACGGTTGGCTACGTACGTTGTGAAAAAAGTTCAACATACGTACTTACAAATAGCTGCGTACAAAATCATCATTCACCTTCACTTCGTGCAGGGGTCAGCAACCTTTCAAAGAAGAAGAGCGATTTATATTTATTCTTTGACCAAAATATTTCGAGAGCCGTAACGCACACAAAGCTACACAAACATAGCAGCAAGTATGCAGCAGATGACAAACAGATTTTGACGTAAACAAAATAGTCGATTGAATAAATTGCATATGAGGGTGTAAAGAAGAGAATAAAGTAAATTCAGATTTTTTATTTTTTAAACAGCTGCCCACAAGGGGGCAGCTAGAGAGCCGCACGCGGCTTCAGGGCTGCAGGTCGCCGACCCCTGACTGAGTGGGATGTCTCCTCTTATCCACTGCTGTTGATGCTACTCCCAATATCTGGAATTTCTGCCCCACCCTCGACTTCCACCACTGCTGACTCCCTCCACGTGGCCAAGTCCATGCTCAGCAACACGTTCCTCTTCCTTGAGCGTCTCTTTCTCTCTCCCGGTGAAGTGTGTTCGTCGGCTCCCGACCTTGCTGTCGTCTGCAGGCCCCCGATTTGTCGTGTTGCCTTCACCTCTCGCTCGCAGCCTTTTCACGAAAGAAATTCCGAAGCAAAGTAGAATATGCATTCGAGAAATCGCCGTACACGCACGCCACTCTTGCGAGACGTTGTTTCGCAATGCGGCCCAGCGTGTCGAGGTGGTGTAGCCACATTTTCGACGCTTTCTGAACCCACATTGCGGCGTAGTGTTGTGGTCAGACTCTTGCTGCTTGTGCTCCACTGTCAGTTGATAGTCAGTGAACTTTCTGATGCATACACCTCATATCGCGAAGCCTCATGCCAACAATATTCAAAGATGTGAATGACGAGAAATATCCATCTAAGTAGAAAAATAGTGCAGGTTGGAAAGCCATAACTTTGTCTCACCGCTGCCTGTCAGCCACTCACATTTGCTCATTTATATTGATGGTGACCTAAGACAAATGGACCACAATGCAGTTATTTTAGGGACTGCTCTTGGTTGTTGCATAATGCACAAAGGCTGAGTGCTTTTGTACACCTTCCTCAGTGTTGTTTGAGACTTGCCATGATGCCTTCAAGGCTTCAGTCTCGTGGAATTAAAGTGGGAAGCGAAAGTGCACAGGATTAGACTGAACTAAATTATTAAACTATTTTTATTGTACCAGGTAAGGCCCACTGGGCTACAAAGCTATTTTTCAGAAGCAACCCAGCCATAAATGATAGCTCAACGAAGTGGCTTATTGCATGGACATTTTTAGCAGCCAAATACTAAAAAATGCATGTTGATTCTAAACATAGAGGGGAAAACCGGAGGACCCAGAAAAAAATCCACGCGACCACGGGGAGGGAGAGAGAGAGAGACATGCAAACGCCAAATATACAGGCGTGAGGGTTGAGATTGAACCCACGACCTCCTGTTTACCAGGCGAGGCAGTTAACATCTCGCTACCGTGGCGCCCAGGAGTCCAATGTCGGTCATTCGCGTCCATGCGTCTGGTGGACACTGCTGCAGTGCATTTTTGTTGTTGTTCATTCAAGTCCGTGTACAGTCGCATTCACGCTCCATGTGCCGCAAGCTTCTTTAGTTCCCGAAGAAGCTTCCGTTCTTTGAGCACGCGGAGCGAAACGATGTACTCAGTGCCGAACAACAACACGCGGTACAACCCACAAACACATCGGGAGAGCTGCCCAGCTCTAGAAGGGCCCCTTCAGATGGTATTTGGCCTACTCTTTCCATGCTGGCCAGACGCATTGGAGAAGGTGGGCGTACACACTCTTAACCCCACGACACGTGACCTGCCGATGAACTGCGTTTTAACACGCTTGTTTATGTATGGTTCAAGTTCAAGTTCATTTATTAGGTATAGCCCTATGATCCATTCGGCTCTTGAATCGGGTGCAACCGCAACAAACAAAAAACAAAACATGAACAAGAAAACATCTTAAAATGGTGCAAGAGTTATCGACACGGCGCGTAGTTTCTTGTCGCTTACTCAAGCTGTCCACGTGCTACGATTCGTTCCCACGCTTTCATGTCATTTCAAATGCAGGCATCCCTCGATAAACGTTCCTGAAATTTGTCCGTAAAGCTAAATTCCGTAAGTCTAACCATATTTTCCCATTTGAGTGCCATCATCTAATTGGAGATGCATTCCTGCAGAACATATTTCATCCTCAAGACGCCATAACGCAGCAGACCTCTTTAGAGCAAATATTGCATGGAAAATCATACATTTTACTTTACTCAAAATAAGTAACGTAAAACCAGTACAGTGTGAAAGGCGCGCCACGCAAACTATCCTGAGCAGCATAAAATGTACAATTTAGAGGCTCAAAATTAAGTCAATTCGAGACCGGAGGGTTTTTGGGGGTTAGATCTCTTTAATATAAATGTGTTGTTAAACATGCCACCACCCAACACAGTCAATTAGTAAGGTTTGTCACTTAAACAAAACATGCCAATTCGTTACTAGTTTAGCACCCTGATGTGTTGGGAGAGTAAACCCACAACATTTATTATTGGAGTACGACATTTTACCAGTAATTACAGCCAGCCTCCTCAGGCGACAGCCAGACTTGTGGAGAAATCCTCCTATCAGTTTAACACGTAGGCTTTCGCGACCAATGTTATTCATAATCAACGATTTTTGGGTTTAGATCGCGTTTATTTATAAATGTGTCGTAACCCTCCACCACCCGACACGGCCAATCAGTAAAAAATGTGTCACGTTGACAAAGACAAATAGTTCACTGCTTTAGCCCACCGGTGTGTTGAAGCAACAACATTCACAATTTGAGTACGACGTTTCGCTGGTAATTACAACCAGCATCATCGGGCAATTCGCCAGAATGGTGAGGCTCTCCTGTGTCTCCCGTTCTTATATAGAGCAGCAGCAGGATGACGTCATCATTAACTCATTAACTCATCAGGTGCAAAGATTCAAGGGGGGGAGTGATTGTAATTATATACTAGATTAGTAATCAGGCTATTGTTACGATGCGAGTTGTAGATTAGTAATCATTTGGAATGTGTTTTTATTGTGATTATGCTACATTAGTAATCAGTTAGTGGTTGTTTCCCTTATAAGTAATTGTAATGTATCTTATTTAATAATACGCTTCCAGGCCGCACTAAGCCTGTAGCTGTCTGAGCGATTGAAGTTATTTCTGTTTCTCTCAATTTCAATCGATTCTCTAATTAGTCTTTGCCAGTAGTAACTAGTTTTACACAACACTTCCACGTTGTCAAAATCAATTGAGTGTCCCTGTTGGCATGCATGTTCTGCTACTGCCGACAGTTGTGTTTGTGATAGTTTAATATTTCTCTGGTGTTCTTTTAGTCTTACACTAACGTTACGCCCTGTCTGTCCAATATAGCATCTGCCACATACACAATTAATCCGATATACACCTTCTGTTGATAATTTAGGTAATTCGTCTTTAGTGCATGTTACTAGTTGTTGAATTTTGTGTACTGTACCAAATCTTACTGTAATGTTTTGCTTTTGCAAAACACGGGCTAATTTATCAGTTACTCCTGAGATAAATGGTATTTTTATTGTTTTAATAATCTGATCGCTTTCAGCAGTGTTGCTTTGCGATCGTGATTTGGCTTTTAGTGCTCTGTTAATTTGAGCATTATTGTAGCCATTCTGTCTTAGTGCTTCTTTAACATGTTTAATCTCTCTCACTAGACTTTCACCATCTGACACTGTTTTAGCCCGATGTATGAGCGTCTTGATAAGAGAGGATTTCTGAGCTGGGTGATGATGCGAATCTGCATTCAGATAGGCATCAGTGTGCGTTGGCTTTCTGTAAACGCTGTGTGTTATTTTACCGTTTGGGCCATGCCCAAGTAAAATATCCAGGAACGGGAGTGTGTTATTCACCTCCATTTCCATGGTGAACTGAATGGCCGGGTTTTGTGCATTGAGATGATTTAGAAAATCGTTAAGTGTATCTTTACCATGTGGCCAGACAACCAAAGTGTCATCCACATATCTAAACCAAAAGGATGGTTTTAATGTGCTCGAGGCAAGTGCTCTGGTTTCAAAGTTTTCCATGTACAAATTTGCTATAGCAGGAGATAAAGGAGAGCCCATTGCTGCTCCCTCCCTTTGTTTAAAGAATTCGCCTCTCCATAAGAAGTAAGTGTTATTTAAACAATGGTCTGCGAGTTTCGGAATATCTTTTGGTAAACCTGTATTCTTTACCAGTGTATCAAGTAATTTAAGCGACTCGCTCACTGGAACCTTAGTGAATAGCGAAATCACATCAAAACTCACCAAAATATCATTAGGGTTAAGTTTAATATCTTTGATCATATTCACAAGATGTTCTGAATTTCTTATGAATGATGATGTCCTACCGATGTAAGGCTGAATTTGTTTAGTTACATATTTTGCTAATTTATAGGTGGCAGAGCCAATTGTACTGACTATAGGTCGTAAAGGGATGCCGACTTTATGGATCTTTGGAAGCCCATACAGTCTAGGTGGTTTTGAAGCCCTTGGCTTCATTAGGAATTGCTCATTTTTTGGGATTAATGAATTTGCAATGATTGCAGTAGTCTTACGTTCCAAAGTATTAGTTGGATCTCGTTTAATTTTAATGTAGGTACTCTCCTCTAATAAATCTTTAATTTTATTATCATAATCGGCTCGTGACATCACTACTGTAGTGCGGCCCTTGTCAGCTGCTAGGATTTGAATATCTTTGTTTAGACGAAGCTCTCTTAAGGCTTTTGCTATCTTCATTGGCGTTCCTCAAAAGGTGCAGAGATTCGAAGGTAATACCAAACGCAGTTAAAATAACACATCACATAAAGTCTTCTAAGGCTAACAAAATACTACACAAAGCTAGCGAATTATTATTAATAGAGAGAATACAACACAACAGGAGTGAATTATCCAACATTTCTGAATCGCTAAAGCATTTACATTTAAATATAAGCAATAGTGTGTCCATGCATGATTGGAATATAATCGATACTATAACACAACAATCGGCTGATAATGTGTTTAATCTAACAAATGCTAACCAAATTAACAAATTTTCTAGACTTTACAATAAACAAATCCCTATTAAAAACGAACAATTTGAAAACAAAACCGTAATGAACTTGACTAACACTGATTTAACCACTGACATGATTTCTGTCCTTTCTAAAGGCCTTAACTTTGCCGTTACCCCACGCACAATTCCAGTGGATGAGATAATTGCTGAGGTAGAATCAGCAGTAAGACTCCTTCCACATAATGAGGCAGAGATGACTAGACACGAGGTTGCCAAAATTATTGAGAATAGTAAAGTACCTAAAGTAAATATTAGCTCGAACGAGGCAAAAGCCTTAAGAGAGCTTCGTCTAAACAAAGATATTCAAATCCTAGCAGCTGACAAGGGCCGCACTACAGTAGTGATGTCACGAGCCGATTATGATAATAAAATTAAAGATTTATTAGAGGAGAGTACCTACATTAAAATTAAACGAGATCCAACTAATACTTTGGAACGTAAGACTACTGCAATCATTGCAAATTCATTAATCCCAAAAAATGAGCAATTCCTAATGAAGCCAAGGGCTTCAAAACCACCTAGACTGTATGGGCTTCCAAAGATCCATAAAGTCGGCATCCCTTTACGACCTATAGTCAGTACAATTGGCTCTGCCACCTATAAATTAGCAAAATATGTAACTAACAAATTCAGCCTTACATCGGTAGGACATCATCATTCATAAGAAATTCAGAACATCTTGTGAATATGATCAAAGATATTAAACTTAACCCTAATGATATTTTGGTGAGTTTTGATGTGATTTCGCTATTCACTAAGGTTCCAGTGAGCGAGTCGCTTAAATTACTTGATACACTGGTAAAGAATACAGGTTTACCAAAAGATATTCCGAAACTCGCAGACCATTGTTTAAATAACACTTACTTCTTATGGAGAGGCGAATTCTTTAAACAAAGGGAGGGAGCAGCAATGGGCTCTCCTTTATCTCCTGCTATAGCAAATTTGTACATGGAAAACTTTGAAACCAGAGCACTTGCCTCGAGCACATTAAAACCATCCTTTTGGTTTAGATATGTGGATGACACTTTGGTTGTCTGGCCACATGGTAAAGATACACTTAACGATTTTCTAAATCATCTCAATGCACAAAACCCGGCCATTCAGTTCACCATGGAAATGGAGGTGAATAACACACTCCCGTTCCTGGATATTTTACTTGGGCATGGCCCAAACGGTAAAATAACACACAGCGTTTACAGAAAGCCAACGCACACTGATGCCTATCTGAATGCAGATTCGCATCATCACCCAGCTCAGAAATCCTCTCTTATCAAGACGCTCATACATCGGGCTAAAACAGTGTCAGATGGTGAAAGTCTAGTGAGAGAGATTAAACATGTTAAAGAAGCACTAAGACAGAATGGCTACAATAATGCTCAAATTAACAGAGCACTAAAAGCCAAATCACGATCGCAAAGCAACACTGCTGAAAGCGATCAGATTATTAAAACAATAAAAATACCATTTATCTCAGGAGTAACTGATAAATTAGCCCGTGTTTTGCAAAAGCAAAACATTACAGTAAGATTTGGTACAGTACACAAAATTCAACAACTAGTAACATGCACTAAAGACGAATTACCTAAATTATCAACAGAAGGTGTATATCGGATTAATTGTGTATGTGGCAGATGCTATATTGGACAGACAGGGCGTAACGTTAGTGTAAGACTAAAAGAACACCAGAGAAATATTAAACTATCACAAACACAACTGTCGGCAGTAGCAGAACATGCATGCCAACAGGGACACTCAATTGATTTTGACAACGTGGAAGTGTTGTGTAAAACTAGTTACTACTGGCAAAGACTAATTAGAGAATCGATTGAAATTGAGAGAAACAGAAATAACTTCAATCGCTCAGACAGCTACAGGCTTAGTGCGGCCTGGAAGCGTATTATTAAATAAGATACATTACAATTACTTATAAGGGAAACAACCACTAACTGATTACTAATGTAGCATAATCACAATAAAAACACATTCCAAATGATTACTAATCTACAACTCGCATCGTAACAATAGCCTGATTACTAATCTAGTATATAATTACAATCACTCCCCCCCTTGAATCTTTGCACCTGATGAGTTAATGAGTTAATGATGACGTCATCCTGCTGCTGCTCTATATAAGAACGGGAGACACAGGAGAGCCTCACCATTCTGGCGAATTGCCCGATGATGCTGGTTGTAATTACCAGCGAAACGTCGTACTCAAATTGTGAATGTTGTTGCTTCAACACACCGGTGGGCTAAAGCAGTGAACTATTTGTCTTTGTCAACGTGACACATTTTTTACTGATTGGCCGTGTCGGGTGGTGGAGGGTTACGACACATTTATAAATAAACGCGATCTAAACCCAAAAATCGTTGATTATGAATAACATTGGTCGCGAAAGCCTACGTGTTAAACTGACTAACCTCTATGGGGAGGATACTTTTCTTAAAACCAGAAAATTGGAGAAGCTCCGCATTAAGCGGATGAAATTGATATCTTCATTGGCGTTCCTCAAAAGGTGCAGAGATTCGAAGGTAATACCAAACGCAGTTAAAATAACACATCACATAAAGTCTTCTAAGGCTAACAAAATACTACACAAAGCTAGCGAATTATTATTAATAGAGAGAATACAACACAACAGGAGTGAATTATCCAACATTTCTGAATCGCTAAAGCATTACATTTAAATATAAGCAATAGTGTGTCCATGCATGATTGGAATATAATCGATACTATAACACAACAATCGGCTGATAATGTGTTTAATCTAACAAATGCTAACCAAATTAACAAATTTTCTAGACTTTACAATAAACAAATCCCTATTAAAAACGAACAATTTGAAAACAAAACCGTAATGAACTTGACTAACACTGATTTAACCACTGACATGATTCTGTCCTTTCTAAAGGCCTTAACTTTGCCGTTACCCCACGCACAATTCCAGTGGATGAGATAATTGCTGAGGTAGAATCAGCAGTAAGACTCCTTCCACATAATGAGGCAGAGATGACTAGACACGAGGTTGCCAAAATTATTGAGAATAGTAAAGTACCTAAAGTAAATATTAGCTCGAACGAGGCAAAAGCCTTAAGAGAGCTTCGTCTAAACAAAGATATTCAAATCCTAGCAGCTGACAAGGGCCGCACTACAGTAGTGATGTCACGAGCCGATTATGATAATAAAATTAAAGATTTATTAGAGGAGAGTACCTACATTAAAATTAAACGAGATCCAACTAATACTTTGGAACGTAAGACTACTGCAATCATTGCAAATTCATTAATCCCAAAAAATGAGCAATTCCTAATGAAGCCAAGGGCTTCAAAACCACCTAGACTGTATGGGCTTCCAAAGATCCATAAAGTCGGCATCCCTTTACGACCTATAGTCAGTACAATTGGCTCTGCCACCTATAAATTAGCAAAATATGTAACTAAACAAATTCAGCCTTACATCGGTAGGACATCATCATTCATAAGAAATTCAGAACATCTTGTGAATATGATCAAAGATATTAAACTTAACCCTAATGATATTTTGGTGAGTTTTGATGTGATTTCGCTATTCACTAAGGTTCCAGTGAGCGAGTCGCTTAAATTACTTGATACACTGGTAAAGAATACAGGTTTACCAAAAGATATTCCGAAACTCGCAGACCATTGTTTAAATAACACTTACTTCTTATGGAGAGGCGAATTCTTTAAACAAAGGGAGGGAGCAGCAATGGGCTCTCTATCTCCTGCTATAGCAAATTTGTACATGGAAAACTTTGAAACCAGAGCACTTGCCTCGAGCACATTAAAACCATCCTTTTGGTTTAGATATGTGGATGACACTTTGGTTGTCTGGCCACATGGTAAAGATACACTTAACGATTTTCTAAATCATCTCAATGCACAAAACCCGGCCATTCAGTTCACCATGGAAATGGAGGTGAATAACACACTCCCGTTCCTGGATATTTTACTTGGGCATGGCCCAAACGGTAAAATAACACACAGCGTTTACAGAAAGCCAACGCACACTGATGCCTATCTGAATGCAGATTCGCATCATCACCCAGCTCAGAAATCCTCTCTTATCAAGACGCTCATACATCGGGCTAAAACAGTGTCAGATGGTGAAAGTCTAGTGAGAGAGATTAAACATGTTAAAGAAGCACTAAGACAGAATGGCTACAATAATGCTCAAATTAACAGAGCACTAAAAGCCAAATCACGATCGCAAAGCAACACTGCTGAAAGCGATCAGATTATTAAAACAATAAAATACCATTTATCTCAGGAGTAACTGATAAATTAGCCCGTGTTTTGCAAAAGCAAAACATTACAGTAAGATTTGGTACAGTACACAAAATTCAACAACTAGTAACATGCACTAAAGACGAATTACCTAAATTATCAACAGAAGGTGTATATCGGATTAATTGTGTATGTGGCAGATGCTATATTGGACAGACAGGGCGTAACGTTAGTGTAAGACTAAAAGAACACCAGAGAAATATTAAACTATCACAAACACAACTGTCGGCAGTAGCAGAACATGCATGCCAACAGGGACACTCAATTGATTTTGACAACGTGGAAGTGTTGTGTAAAACTAGTTACTACTGGCAAAGACTAATTAGAGAATCGATTGAAATTGAGAGAAACAGAAATAACTTCAATCGCTCAGACAGCTACAGGCTTAGTGCGGCCTGGAAGCGTATTATTAAATAAGATACATTACAATTACTTATAAGGGAAACAACCACTAACTGATTACTAATGTAGCATAATCACAATAAAAACACATTCCAAATGATTACTAATCTACAACTCGCATCGTAACAATAGCCTGATTACTAATCTAGTATATAATTACAATCACTCCCCCCCTTGAATCTTTGCACCTGATGAGTTAATGAGTTAATGATGACGTCATCCTGCTGCTGCTCTATATAAGAACGGGAGACACAGGAGAGCCTCACCATTCTGGCGAATTGCCCGATGATGCTGGTTGTAATTACCAGCGAAACGTCGTACTCAAATTGTGAATGTTGTTGCTTCAACACACCGGTGGGCTAAAGCAGTGAACTATTTGTCTTTGTCAACGTGACACATTTTTTACTGATTGGCCGTGTCGGGTGGTGGAGGGTTACGACACATTTATAAATAAACGCGATCTAAACCCAAAAATCGTTGATTATGAAATCCTCCTATCTTGGTCTTAAAATAGAGGGGGTGAACGACACATTTATATTTACGCGATATAACCCAAACAACCTGTATTATGGATAACGTTGGTTGCGAAAGCCTGCGTGTTGAACTAAGTGAATTCGAATTTAGCGCACCGTATGTATCGAATTTGTTTCCTAATTTTATAAGTTACTTTTGAGCGATATTTTGTATATTGAGTTGCCGCGTAACGAGGGATGGCTTGCGGTCGACTGTGTCACGAGAAACATTGTTGCGCGTCTCTTTTGTTTCCATTTTTATTCAGATTGCACTCTTTCTTCAACTCATTAATTGTAAAGATGAATGAGTTATCCGCATTTCAGCACTGTTTCCTAACAATCCAAGTAAAAATGCATGCAAGTATCATCGCTGAGCCAAGTTAAAGCTTCTCATTGCAAGCAGTCATAACCACGACTGCAAATTCAGACAAAGACTATGTATAATTTATTTTTAGTTTTTGCATTCGCGGCCCGTGAGGGGTTTCTACGTTCGTGCGTGCGGCCAATGGTATCGCCTTGTCGCTAGGCAGCTCTCCTGGCTGCTGCGACTGCTTGCGGCTGCCGATTTTGGGAAGTTGTGCTTATCGGTACCGAAAAAGAAGGACTCCCCCCCCCCCCCCCCCTCGTGATTGCGCTTTGCGTGAGGTTTTTTCCTTTTCCGGGAACTACTTAATGCGTCTCTCGACGAAACATTTCACAGCCCGCGCCGCCCCGCGTTTATTCTCGCCTTCCTTTCTTCCCGAGACGGCGAGCACCGCTCTTGATCCTCGGTGGATTCCCCTCCCCGCCTGCCCCCCGTTTTCGCGACGCCGTCGACCCGCTCGAGACAGAGCAATGGACAACCAGCGGCGGACTCGCAAGCGAAGTGTTTGTGGTATTGCCGAAGTGCGCCGGGAACCGCTGCCGACAGCATTGGCCTTTGCCAAGCAAGAAATTCATATCGGATCGCTTGCGTTTGCGTTTACACGGCGGCAGCGAGGTGTTAACTACTCCGCCCGCTAGACAGGAGGTCGTGGGTTCCATCCTGACCCTGACACCTGCTGTATGTTTGGAGTTCGCGTGTTCTCTTTGCCCGTGGTCACGTGGATTTTTCACTGGGTCCTCCGGTTTTTCCCTCCACATTTAGAATCAACGCGTGTTTATAGTATTTGGCTGCTGTAAAATTTCCACGTGATAAGCAACTGCATTGAGCTTTTATTTGTGATAGCCAGCTGACTTCTGAAAAAGAGCTATATAGCTCTGTGCGCTTTACCTGGTAAAATTTTAAATAGTTTGGTTTTTAATTTAACTATGGCTGCGATAACAAAACGCATTGGAATTACTTATTAGTCTACCAGCGATTATAGTCTACCAATGAGTATTCTGCTTTGGGCTAATAGACTACTACGTGACGTTTAATACAGAACGCAACATTGTACTAACTGGGTGGGGATTTTGGAGTTAATGAACGTTGGGTTGAATTCGGGCAAAGTTATTTAAAGACAGATCTTAGTGCTTGTTTGTGATATATGTTGACGGTGCGTTAACGTGCGTCTGTGTGTGCCCTGCGCTCTCGTTGTTCTGCTTGTGCATGTACCATGTTCTCCTCCACAGTATTTACCTGTGCGCTTTGTGTCGTACTGCATTGGTGTAGTGGGCTAAGTGCAGTAATCGGTGCACTGTGTCGTGATCCCAGTCGATGCTCTTGTGGTGGAGATGTAACGCGATTTTCTGTGAGCCTTTGAAGTGGCTCAACTCAACGCATTCTCTTCAGACATTTTTTTTTACATCTGAATGGTTTAGATAAGTTCATTATTAGAATTATTCTAAGAGTAATCCTTCGTCTGGCTGTCTGAATTTAGGCCACAGATGTTGCATTCTAGGAATCCTAAGACTGGCTTTGGATGTCCCTCCGATTTGTGTTAATTAACCTTGATCCCAGATAATCTTAAGGATGTCAGTCTTTGGGAAATAACAAATGGACATCATCATTGGTAGCTTAGAGTAAGTTGTTGTGAACATGGTACTTTATTACAATGTTCGCTACAAAAAATATCGAATTTTTGTGATCAGTATATTCTTCAACGGCTAATGTCTATCTGCTGCTGGATGAATACCTCTCAGTACCGTCACCATCCGTTGTGGCCCGGCAATGCCACAATCCACCACACTCCTGTTCGTGAACTGAAAATGTGACTCCATCTCCACAATTGGTCGTCATCTAGCACGTTTTTTTCCTTTGGCTGCGACCCCATCGCTCGTCTTGTCATTCGCTGTCATCAGTTCTTGCGATGTGTCCAGGCCAAGCCTACTTCTATCAACGTTCAGCACAATGCCACTCATCTGCCTGTGCTTATCTTCGTCTCTCAGTGTAATTCCGAGGATGCAACTCTCCCATGTCTCTCTGGGCACCTTTCAGTTTATTTATTTTTTTTTTTGTAAATATGCAAGAATGTGAAACTTCCTCCCTAATAGAGGTTTCCTTCCTACAGATGCATTGGTATTCCGCTTTTTGCCGTTGAGTTGAAATGTCCAATATTGCTCTCTCCTGCTTTGGCTCACCCTCAGTCATTTCTTGCCCTTCACGCTGGTCGTCATCGTGACCTTGTCGTTTGCAAACCTTGATTTTGGCCAAATACTTTCTCCATTCGTCGCTCCGTACGTCGCCAACCGTGCTAATCGGTGGTGCCCATTGTGAAGCATCTCACAATGGGCACACTCAAGGGCCTGATGAGTGAATTTTAGTGGATAGGACGTTCATACCAGCCAGACGCTCAGCGAGCGAAGAGACGTGCTACTTGCACCAGCCTGCACCAACCGGCATGGTGAAGTATGGATCAAACAGCACCCGTCCCCCCCCCAATTACCAGCATGTCGACTTCATAGCCCCCCCAATTTCCCAACTGCTGTAGATCTCGGTTTGTTAAAGAACAGGAGTAGCTCTGAATCATCGGATGTCACCTGGCAACTCTTGAGTCTGACCATCGCTACACTGGAACACAGCGGCTCTGTTGCGCAAATAAAAAAAACATTGTTCAATCAGAAACTGCCTGGAAACTCAAACCTCGATTTACACCGTCTGGAAATTGTGTAAGCAGCCGTGGCTTTGCTGAGAGCAAAGTCGTTATCTCGCGCGCTGCACACTGCCAATGTGGTTTATTGGCTTTCCAGATGTAAAGGTTAATTATTTTTTTAATTTTAAAGAATTGTGCACAGGACTATACTTAAACATCGATGTTGGAGTAGCTCTTTTTCAGAAGCAACCTGGCCATAAATGTTAGCTCAACAAAGTGGCTTTTCGTGTAGAACTTTATAGCGGTAGCCAAATACTCTTAACGCGTGTTTCTAAATTTGGAGGGAAAAAACGGAGGACCTGGAGAAAAATCCACGCGACCACGGGGAAAGAGACATGCAAACTCCAAATATACAGGCGTCAGGGTCGGGATCGAACCTATGACCTCCTGTATACCAGGCGAGGGAGTTAACATCTCGCCACCGCAGAGCACCGATATAGATATTTATATTTACCTATATATACAATTATTTGTATGTTTATATACGTCTAATTTTACTGCCACGATTTTTGCAATTACAATGTACAGCTCATGATCTGTTTTCGGGTTGTACCGCGTGTCGTTAGGTGTGACGGCCACGTGCTCGGAGCATCTTCAATCGCTCTCGAGCTGATACCATTGGAGCTGAACGTTCACGCCGAGGTTCTGAATTCCCCGTGCTCTGTCATGTCCCTTACAGAGCTGAGCGGACGGGACCTGCACCCGTGCAGCAGCGAGCAGAGCCTGAGCAGCAATGCGAGCCTTCCCAGTATGCCATGCGGGCCGGGCTACGAAGGCCGGGCGGCGAGCTGGGCCGTGTGCTTCGAGCGTCTGCTGCACGACCCCCTCGGCCTGCAGCTCTTCACGGTGCGCGTGGCACAGGGAGAGGCCCTCACCAGGGGTCGGCAACTTGCGGCTCTGGAGCCTCGTGCGGCTCTTTAAGGACCGGCTTCGTGATTCTCTTGTGTATTGAAGCTCTTAAAATATTTTTTTTTCTTTTACCAAATTCCCCGAAAAAGTATCTTATTTGGTTGCCGACCCCTGGATTTAGTCGATCGGCAGGTCGTGCGTGCTGAGGCCGTTGATCCATCGTGGACTGTTTACCATATGTGCCGAGCTTGGAAAGCCATTCGACGGTGTCTGGTGTTGCCGCAGGGATTCAAATTTGCGTTGGGCACTGTGAGCGATGCATTTTGCACTGCGCCGCAGTCGCACTTTGACGACTCCTGAAATCCCCACGCGTGGAGGAGGTAGCCGCACCTCCAATGAGAACATAAAATAAAGACGTAAAATTCAGCGTTGTCAAGTGCCTTCGAGACAAGTGAAAGCCAGGCAGTTCCTGTTTGGGGTGCCGCCGTGGTCACGTGGATTTTTTCCAGGTCCTCGGGTTTTTCCCTACACATTTCGAAAACACCCCTTTATAGTATTTGGCTGCTAAAATTCCACGTGATGAGCTGCTTCGTTGAGCTATCATATGTGGCCAGGTCGCTTCTGAAAAAGAGCTCTATAGCTCAGTGGGCCTTACCTGGTGAAATATAAAAGATCAAATAGAATAGATGGGTCTTCAATTACAGCGTGTCGTTACATCCTGTCATGTTACAGCACCATCTAGTGGATGATTCGTCACAACCGGCTTACAGTGAAGCAAGTCTGGGAAGTTTTCCTTTGTTTCTTTAAATATAATTCGAGGGCAGCTCATCCTATGGATGGGGTCCAATTTTCTTCGGTTGCCCCCCCCCACCACAATCATTTGGGCGGGTGGGGGGGGGGGGGTGTAACCTATTGGGGCCAGTGCGGTGCGCATGGAGGATACGTGGAGTGGCGACGGCACACAGGAGGTCACAGTGCACGTGCAGGCTGGGGTGACTGGCGGCCGCGCTCGCACGGTGCATTCCCTTGCCCCTCTGGCTTGACAGCGCTCAGAAACAATGCCCTTAGAGGGTAACAGCTGGGAGACAACGATTTGAAGGAACAGTGTCCTTGTACAAAAATAGCGGTATAATGGACATTGTCTGAAAGGCTAACAGCTGGAGGAGGCTAACGGCTTTGAGGAGCAATGACCCTGAGGGACGATGACTTTGAAGGACAAACGGTGAAGGTGCTCCAGACCTTTATCGCAGTTAACCCTTTCCCTTTGCGAGCTGTCTGCAACTTGCAGGGTGGGTGTCCCGTTCACCGCTGAATCTCTGAACTTGCAAGCGGTGCAGCGTTAATATTATTTAGAGAGCCGTAGCGCCTTTGTTTTTAAAGATACTGTACTCACCGCAGAGAACCGTAGCAACACGACCACACTCTACCATAGCTGGTGCCAAACTTTGCCACACACACCCTCCCGCATGGCATTGTGGGAGCCTCGGTACCGATAAAGTTATTTATCTTAGTTTTCCTTCTGGTTTCGTTCCGATGACGTACATGTCGAAAAACACGTACGTCATCGGAACAGAATCGTAAGAAAAAAACTGATGCCGTACGTCATGGGAATGGGAAAGGGTAAAGTATGTGTGTGCGTGTCGCTGTTGTTTTGCGCTGTGAGCTCACGATGTGCTGTCCCCTCCAGGCTTTTCTCAAGAAGGAGTTCAGTGAGGAGAACATCATGTTTTGGCAGGCGTGTGAAGACTTTCGACAGATCCCGTCGGACCAGGCTGCCCAGGTACCTGGAGTGCACATTCAGCCAGGCTCAGACTCACAAGGCAGTGAGAGTCCTCTGGAGCCGAAACGCGACTCTTTAAAAGACCGCTTCGTCACGTCGTTTATTAAGGACCCACGTCTCGTATTCACCGCACGGTGCATTGCGGCTCTTGAAATATTGAGTCTTTTTACCGAATTCGAAAGAAATGGCTTTTATTGCCGTTTTGTTTGCTGACCCCTGTTCTAAACAGTGGGCTGATTCATAATGTTATTATTTAAGAGAGCCCGTCACAAAGCCATAAAAAAACGTGGCAAGGCAGTGTAGCCAAGCATGATGAATCAGTTTGGAATGGGAATGCAGTATTTACTTTGCAATGCGGTCTGTATTTTGGTCACTGAAGCCACATGCATATGACAAATTCAAATCTGCAAACTAGTTGCCGTTTATTTTGTGTGCATCGTTATGATTTCTTTCAAAATACATTTTGGCCCTTGCAAGGAATGCCATCTGAATGTTTTTTTTACGTGTCATTTTTGATCAAACGCTTATTTTTTTTACCGTCGACTGCCAAAAGCCACAAGTGTAATATTGAACCGTGAAAAGCCGCCAGCACCTAAGACGGGCGGCCAATGCACTCGCGCTCACGCGCCGCGTTTCTACTGTGGGGGCCACCCCCCCAGCTCTTTCAGACGGCGCGTCGGATTTACGAGCGATTCCTGTCGGAGAAGGCTGCCATGCCCGTCAACATCGACAGCCAGGCGCACATTTCGGACGACAACCTGAATGCTCCGCACCCTGCGATGTTCCACGTGCAACAGCAACAGGTGCGTGCACGCGCACGCTCGCTGACGTGGGGTCACCACGCGTGCTGCCTGTGTAGAAAACAGCTCCAGTGGCGTGCGCATGCATTCCTTCACAAGGTTTTTTTGTTTTGTTTATTATTGGGTAGGCCGAACCAAGGCCTCAGTACTGCACGTAGGTTTCCACGTTGTGTTGTAGAGCTCTCCAATGAATTGTTTTTGGGTTGCACCACGCGTTGTTCAGCACGATATCTGACTAAGCTAGACGATTAAACTAAACTATTTTCTTTTACCAGGTAAGGCCCACTGAGCTGGAGAGCTGTTTTCAGAAGCTTTCACAAATGATAGCTCAACGAAGTGGCTTATCACATGGAATTTATAGCGGCCAAATACTTTAAGCACATGTTGATTCTAAATGTGGAGGGAAAATCGGAGGACTCGGGAAAAATCCATGCGATCACAGGGTGAACATCCAAACTCCAAATATACAGCGGCGTTAGGATCGGCATCGAACCCACGACCTCCTGCATACCCAGCGAGGTAGTTAACATCTCGCCACTATGACACCCCTGACATTTTTCTGCAGGTGCTGTGAGATTTTACAAGAATGCAGCACATTTGTGGCAGTTAGGGCTTAGATGGCATTGGGCCCTTTTACTATCAACTGAGGCTAATCACATAGTGTGATGGAGAATAATGTCCTCGTGCGGTCGATTCAATAGCATTGGTTGAATGAAGAGGTTGAGAATTGTGTCTGTTCCACCACCTCTTTTGCCATGTTCTAATTTACATGGTAATACTATACTGGTGTTTAAGAAATAAGAAATGTTTGCGTACCTGTGGGTGCAAGTACACTCGCCCTTTGTCCCTGCTTGTGTTTGTGTGTGATTGCGCCCGTGTGCGTTTGTTGCGTTGCACGTCGTGTGTGTGGCGTGCGTGTGTGCGTCTTTGTCGTGCCCTTGTGCCCCGGCAGATCTTTAACCTGATGAAGTTCGACAGCTATTCACGTTTTCTCAAGTCGCCCCCGTACCAGGAGTGCCTACTCGCCGAGGTGGAGGGCCGCCCTCTGTTGTCGGCGCTTGCCGACGCAGGCCACACGGCCGCCACCGAAAAGCCCGGCAGCGCGTCCAGCACCGTGGTCACGCCCAAAAAGGTACGCCGCTATCGCTACTCGCTCATCTCCAAAAAGATCTGACGCCTTTTCCTCCTTGGCGATTTATTGCTACACTCCTGCCCCGAGTCAAGATGAGGCCAAGATTCTTTTTTATCAACTTCTACATCAGCAAATGAAGCATTGGTCATTTCGTAATGTGTTAAAGATTTTCACGGACTGTTTATTCGAAGCTAATGGAACATCGCCGGCATTAAAATGTCACATTTTCAGCAAAATATATTACTTCCTTGATTGACAATAAAAACTGTAAACACGAGTGTGGCTGCTTTCGAGTGTATCTATGTAAACTCAAGGCCTGCCCTCCAGTTTGTGTTGGTGAAGCATCATCACGCCTGGCCCTTGTGACTCCAATCTATGCAGGAGGCATGGCTAGGCGAAGAGTAAGAATAATTTTACTTGTTCAGCTGTGAGTGGGTGGTGCCTTAAGTGTCAACTAACTCGACACACACCCAATCACTTTCAGTGGTTTGGCATTAGACTCCATTGTTTATCCTAATTCCCACCCTGGAAGTAAGGCCTAACATTGCTGAGCAATGACATACGTACAATTATAGATCAGATTCAATAAAAGTGTCAGTGAGTAGCAGCCCTCACCAGCATACCTTAATTATAAGCTATGCATCTCCCACATGGAATATGTTTGTATTGGTAAGTATATTAATGAATAATCGTGAGTGAATGAGTGAGTGGGTGACTCATGTGAATTCTAATCGTTTTCTAGAATGGTTAGAAAGATAAGCTTTGGCAGCAATATTGTCGAGTACAGTATGTGTTTCCAACTAGAAAATGTAACATGTAAAAATGTGGGCCTCTGAAAGGTGGGGGGGGATACATTTTAGTTTATTTTTGTTTTAATGTTAAACTTGCGCTTATAACGTTTTGTATCCGCAAGCATTTAAGCGTGCTGAACATAAATGAGATTTTAAAATCCAAATACCAAAATCGTTGACAAATTCGGTGGCAAACATTTTTTTAAAAATATATAATTTACCTCGTTAACCAACAGTTTGTGACAGGTTCTGAATTTAAATGTAACATCAGATTTAAAGATCTGAAATTGTTTAATTGTTGTTTGTTTTATACTTGTGA